>NC_083572.1:490000-512500 GCF_027579695.1 Neoarius graeffei | reverse complement strand
GTCAAGACGAATCCATCGCACCCTAAGACGTCATATTATGCCTTGAGCATTTTTCCGCCATTTTGAATTTTGTTAAAATCAATGAAATTCTATGGCAACCCATAGAACCGTCTGACGAGAGGTTTTCAAATTTGGCACACTGATTCTAGGCTGCCTCAAGGTTCTTGTCACGAAATTCCAACTCACCACCTCAAACTCTCTAGCGCCACCAACAGGTCAAAGCCGCAGGTACATTTCTGCTTGTTACTTTTGAACCATACGTCTCATCATCAAAATCTTAGTATCGCCCGAATGCTTGGGTCAAAAGGAATCCAACGCGCCCTGTCTCGTCATATTCCACCTAGTAGATTTTCCGCCATTTTGAATTATGTGCAAATCAATTAAAATGCTTCTCCTCCCTCAATTTTTGAACAATTTCTCCCAAACTTGGTAGATGGCAACTGGGGACGAAGCTGCATAAGAAACATACCCGGTTTTCAGACTTTCATAAGCGTTTGGCCGTGGCAGCCAATCAAAATTGGCTGGCAGATGCAAAACAGGAAGTGTGCTCTTTTCTCGGCCACCCTTTGGCGTATCTTAAGAAAACTTGGTGGCATTATGCGCCACCCCTCCAGAAAGGGCAGCAAAAAATTTGGAACAAATTGGCTGCTAGGGGGCGCTATAACTAGGAAAAATGTCTTTTGGCTCATATCTCATGATGCGTTTTGGCTAGAAACAAAATTCCACAATGTCAGGAATCCTTGGCTCAAGCCGAATCCATTAGACTCTATGACGTCATATTCTGACTTGAGGATTTTCCGACATTTTGAATTTTGTTAACATCAATGAAATTCGATGGCACCCCATAGAACCGTATGACTAGAGGTTTTCAAATTTTGCAGACTGATTCTTGTCTCCCTCAAGGGTCTTGTTACCAAATTTCAACTCAGCACCTCAAACTCTCTAGCGCCACCAACAGGTCAAAGTCGCAGTTTTGGAAGCTTACACACACTCACTCTCTCTCTCACACACACACACACACACACACAGACTCTCTCTCTCTCACACACACACACTCTCTCTCACACACACACACTCTCTCTCACACACACACACTCTCTCTCACACACACACACACTCTCTCTCACACGACACACACTCTCTCTCACACACACACACACTCTCTCTCACACACACACACACTCTCTCTCACACACACACACACTCTCTCTCACACACACACACACTCTCTCTCACACACACACACACTCTCTCTCACACACACACACACTCTCTCTCACACACACACACACTCTCTCTCACACACACACACACTCTCTCTCACACACACACACACTCTCTCACACACACACACACTCTCTCTCACACACACACTCTCTCTCACACACACTCTCTCTCACACACACACTCTCTCTACACACACACACTCTCTCTCACACACACACACTCTCTCTCACACACACACTCTCTCTCACACACACACTCTCTCTCACACACACACTCTCTCTCACACACACACTCTCTCTCACACACACACTCTCTCTCACACACACACTCTCTCTCACACACACACTCTCTCTCACACACACACTCTCTCTCACACACACACTCTCTCTCACACACACACTCTCTCTCACACACACACTCTCTCTCACACACACACTCTCTCTCACACACACACTCTCTCTCACACACACACTCTCTCTCACACACACACTCTCTCTCACACACACACTCTCTCTCACACACACACTCTCTCTCACACACACACTCTCTCTCACACACACACTCTCTCTCACACACACACTCTCTCTCACACACACACTCTCTCTCACACACACACTCTCTCTCACACACACACTCTCTCTCACACACACACTCTCTCTCACACACACACTCTCTCTCACACACACACTCTCTCTCACACACACACTCTCTCTCACACACACACTCTCTCTCACACACACACTCTCTCTCACACACACACTCTCTCTCACACACACACTCTCTCTCACACACACACTCTCTCTCACACACACACTCTCTCTCACACACACACTCTCTCTCACACACACACTCTCTCTCACACACACACTCTCTCTCACACACACACTCTCTCTCACACACACACTCTCTCTCACACACACACTCTCTCTCACACACACACTCTCTCTCACACACACACTCTCTCTCACACACACACTCTCTCTCACACACACACTCTCTCTCACACACACACTCTCTCTCACACACACACTCTCTCTCACACACACACTCTCTCTCACACACACACTCTCTCTCACACACACACTCTCTCTCACACACACACTCTCTCTCACACACACACTCTCTCTCACACACACACTCTCTCTCACACACACACTCTCTCTCACACACACACTCTCTCTCACACACACACTCTCTCTCACACACACACTCTCTCTCACACACACACTCTCTCTCACACACACACTCTCTCTCACACACACACTCTCTCTCACACACACACTCTCTCTCACACACACACTCTCTCTCACACACACACTCTCTCTCACACACACACTCTCTCTCACACACACACTCTCTCTCACACACACACTCTCTCTCACACACACACTCTCTCTCACACACACACTCTCTCTCACACACACACTCTCTCTCACACACACACTCTCTCTCACACACACACTCTCTCTCACACACACACTCTCTCTCACACACACACTCTCTCTCACACACACACTCTCTCTCACACACACACTCTCTCTCACACACACACTCTCTCTCACACACACACTCTCTCTCACACACACACTCTCTCTCACACACACACTCTCTCTCACACACACACTCTCTCTCACACACACACTCTCTCTCACACACACACTCTCTCTCACACACACACTCTCTCTCACACACACACTCTCTCTCACACACACACTCTCTCTCACACACACACTCTCTCTCACACACACACTCTCTCTCACACACACACTCTCTCTCACACACACACTCTCTCTCACACACACACTCTCTCTCACACACACACTCTCTCTCACACACACACTCTCTCTCACACACACACTCTCTCTCACACACACACTCTCTCTCACACACACACTCTCTCTCACACACACACTCTCTCTCACACACACACTCTCTCTCACACACACACTCTCTCTCACACACACACTCTCTCTCACACACACACTCTCTCTCACACACACACTCTCTCTCACACACACACTCTCTCTCACACACACACTCTCTCTCACACACACACTCTCTCTCACACACACACTCTCTCTCACACACACACTCTCTCTCACACACACACTCTCTCTCACACACACACTCTCTCTCACACACACACTCTCTCTCACACACACACTCTCTCTCACACACACACTCTCTCTCACACACACACTCTCTCTCACACACACACTCTCTCTCACACACACACTCTCTCTCACACACACACTCTCTCTCACACACACACTCTCTCTCACACACACACTCTCTCTCTCACACACACACTCTCTCTCTCACACACACACTCTCTCTCTCACACACACACTTCTCTCACACACACACTCTCTCTCTCACACACACACTCTCTCTCTCACACACACACTCTCTCTCTCACACACACACTCTCTCTCTCACACACACACTCTCTCTCTCACACACACACTCTCTCTCTCACACACACACTCTCTCTCTCACACACACACTCTCTCTCTCACACACACACTCTCTCTCTCACACACACACTCTCTCTCTCACACACACACTCTCTCTCTCACACACACACTCTCTCTCTCACACACACTCTCTCTCTCACACACACTCTCTCACTCTCTCTCACACACACTCTCTCTCACACACACTCTCTCTCACACACACTCTCTCTCACACACACTCTCTCTCACACACACTCTCTCTCACACACACTCTCTCTCACACACACTCTCTCTCACACACACTCTCTCTCACACACACTCTCTCTCACACACACTCTCTCTCACACACACTCTCTCTCACACACACTCTCTCTCACACACACTCTCTCTCACACACACTCTCTCTCACACACACTCTCTCTCACACACACTCTCTCTCACACACACTCTCTCTCACACACACTCTCTCTCACACACACCTCTCACACACACTCTCTCTCACACACACTCTCTCTCACACACACTCTCTCTCACACACACTCTCTCTCACACACTCTCTCTCACACACACTCTCTCTCACACACACTCTCTCTCACACACACTCTCTCTCACACACACTCTCTCTCACACACACTCTCTCTCACACACACTCTCTCTCACACACACTCTCTCTCACACACACTCTCTCTCACACACACTCTCTCTCACACACACTCTCTCTCACACACACTCTCTCTCACACACACTCTCTCTCACACACACTCTCTCTCACACACACTCTCTCTCACACACACTCTCTCTCACACACACTCTCTCTCACACACACTCTCTCTCACACACACTCTCTCTCACACACACTCTCTCTCACACACACTCTCTCTCACACACACTCTCTCTCACACACACTCTCTCTCACACACACTCTCTCTCACACACACTCTCTCTCACACACACTCTCTCTCACACACACTCTCTCTCACACACACTCTCTCTCACACACACTCTCTCTCACACACACTCTCTCTCACACACACTCTCTCTCACACACACTCTCTCTCACACACACTCTCTCTCACACACACTCTCTCTCACACACACTCTCTCTCACACACACTCTCTCTCACACACACTCTCTCTCACACACACTCTCTCTCACACACACTCTCTCTCACACACACTCTCTCTCACACACACTCTCTCTCACACACACTCTCTCTCACACACACTCTCTCTCACACACACTCTCTCTCACACACACTCTCTCTCACACACACTCTCTCTCACACACACTCTCTCTCACACACACTCTCTCTCACACACACTCTCTCTCACACACACTCTCTCTCACACACACTCTCTCTCACACACACTCTCTCTCACACACACTCTCTCTCACACACACTCTCTCTCACACACACTCTCTCTCACACACACTCTCTCTCACACACACTCTCTCTCACACACACTCTCTCTCACACACACTCTCTCTCACACACACTCTCTCTCACACACACTCTCTCTCACACACACACACACACACACACACTCTCTCTCTCTCACACACACTCTCACACACACACACTCTCTCTCTCATGCACACTCTCACACACACACACTCTCTCTCTCACTCACACACACGCACACACACACACACACACACACCTAGTACACTTGAAGTAATTTCAGCCATCACAGTCAATCGAATTTGATGGTGAAGCCACCAAACAGCAAATGACCTTGTATCTCAGTCAAACGATGGTATATCGACATGAAACTTCTTGTGGGTGCTCGTGACCATCTGTCTGGCCCAAATGCATTCTGCGAGCCTGACGACTAGGCTCATAGGCTGCTTGGCCCCCTCATTGCTGCTTGCAGCTATATTTATTATTATTATTATTATTATTCAACTTTCTTCTCCTATGGGATGTCAATGGCAGCCCATAGAACCACACATAGGAAAATGCTCAAATTTGGCACACACATTCTAGACAGTCTCAGCATTCCCCACAACAATTTTTAGGTCCCCACCCCCAACCCTCTAGCGCCACCAGCAGGTCAAATTTGCAGGTACATTTCTGCTTGTAACTTTTGAACCGTTGGTCCGATTTTCAAAAACTTGGTATCCCTGGAATCCTTGGGTCAAGACGAATCCAAAGCACCCCATGACGTCATTTTCCGCCCATATAGTTTTCCCGCCATTTTGAATTTTGTGAAAATCAATTAAAATGCTTCTCCTCCCTCAATTTTGGACCAATTTCTCCCAAACTTGGTAGATGGCAACTTTGGACTAAGCTCCACAAGAAACTTACCCGGTTTTTAGAATTTCATAAGCGTTTGGCCGTGGCAGCCAATCAAAATTGGAGGCGCAGACGCCAAACAGGAAGTGTGCTCATATTTCGGCCGGCCTTTGGCGTATCTTAACGAAACTTGGTGGGTTTATGCCCCACCCCTCCATGAAGGACCGTAAAGAATTTGGAACAAATTGGCAGCTAGGGGGCGCTATAACTAGGAAAAATGTCTTTTGGCTCATATCTCATGATGCGTTTTGGCTAGAAACAAAATTCCACTGCCTATGGAATCCTTGGGTCAAGACGAATCTATCGCACCCTATGACGTCATATTCTGCCTTGAGGATTTTCCGCCATTTTGAATTTTGTTAAAATCAATGAAATTCTATGGAAACCCATAGAACCGTCTGACGACAGGTTTTCAAATTTGGCACACTGATTCTAGGCTGGCTCAAGGTTCTTGTCAGCAAATTTCAACTCACCACCTCAAACTCTCTAGCGCCAACAACAGGCCAAAGTTGCATGTACATTTCTGCTTGTTACTTTTGAACCGTATGTCTGATCGTCAAAACCTGTGTATCGCTGGAATCCTTGGCTCAAAACGAATCCAACGCATCCTATGCCGTCATATTCCGCCTTGTATATTTTCCGCCATTTTGAATTATGTGAAAATCAATTAAAATGCTTCTCCTCCCTCAATTTTTGACCAATTCCTTCCAAACATGGTAGATGGCAACGTTCCACTAAGCTGCACAAAAAACTTACCCGGTTTTTCGAATTTCATAAGCGTTTGGCCGTGGCTGCCAATCAAACTTGGATGTGCAGAAGCGAAACAGGACGTGTGGTCATATCTCGGCAGCCCTTTGATCTTTCTTAACCAAACTTGGTGGGATTATGCCCCACCCTTCCATAAGTGCCCATACCACATTTGGTGCACTTTGGCCATTAGGGGGCGCTATAACTTTCCAAAATGTGTTTTGGCTCATATATAATTGAGCTCATATCTCAGCAGTCTTTTAGCACACACACACACACACACACACACACACCTAGAACACTTGAAGTAATTTCAGCCATCACAGTCAATCGAATTTGACGGTGAAGCCGTGCATGCCTCTACCCATCTGGTTGGAGGTACATTTCTGCTTGTAAACACTTCCTGTGCGTGCCTATGACCGTCTGCCTGGTCAGTTCTTTCTGTTGCCATGGCAACTTAGGCTGGCTCACCCTGCTTGGCCCCGCATTGCTGCTTGCAGCTATATTTAGGGGCCAAGCAGCGAAGCTGGCGAAGGCCCCTAATGTGTTTGTAGGTTTTCTTATTATTATTATAATTCAACTTTCTTCTGCTATGGGAAGTCAATGGCAGCCCATAGAGCCACACATAGGAAAATGCTCAAATTTGGCACACACATTTCAGACAGTCTCAGCATTCCCCACAACAATTTTTAGGTCCCCACCCCCAACCCTCTAGCGCCACCAGCAGGTCAAAGTTGCAGGTACATTTCTGCTTGTAACTTTTGAACCGGATGTCCGATTTTCAAAAACTTGGTATCCCTGGAATCCTTGGGTCAAGACGAATCCAAAGCACCCCAAGACGTCATTTTCCGCCCATATAGTTTTCCCGCCATTTTGAATTTTGTGAAAATCAATTAAAATGCTTCTCCTCCCTCAATTTTTGACCAATTTCTCCCAAACTTGGTAGATGGCAACTTTGGACTAAGCTGCACAAGAAACTTACCCGGTTTTTAGAATTTCATAAGCGTTTGGCCGTGGCAGCCAATCAAATTTGACGGCGCATACGCCAAACAGGAAGTGTGCTCATATCTCTGCCGCCCTTTGGCGTATCTTAACGAAACTTGGTGGCTTTATGCCCTACCCCTCCAAAATGGCCCACAAAAAATTTGGAACAAATGGGCTGCTAGGGGGCGCTATAACTAGGAAAAATGACTTTTGGCTCATATCTCATGATCCGTTTGGGCTAGAAACAAAATTCCACTGCCTCTGGAATCCTTGGGTCAAGACGAATCCATCGCACCCTATGACGTCATATTCTGCCTTGAGGATTTTCCGCCATTTTGAATTTTGTTAAAATCAATGAAATTCTATGGCAACCCATAGATCCGTCTGACTAGAGGTTTTCAAATTATGCACACTGATTCTAGGCTGCCTCAAGGTTCTTGTCACCAAATTTCAACTCACCACCTCAAACTCTCTAGCGCCACCAACAGGTCAAAGTTGCAGGTACATTTCTGCTTGTTACTTTTGAACCGTATGTCTGATCGTCAATATCTTAGGATCGCTGTAATACTTCAGTCAAAACGAATCCAATGCACCCTATAGCGTCATATTCCGCCTGGTATATTTTCCGCCATTTTGAATTTTGTGAAAATCAATTAAAATGCTTCTCCTCCCTCAATTTTTGACCAATTCCTTCCAAACTTGGTTGTTGGGAACTTTGGACTAAGCTGCACAAGAAACTTACCCGGTTTTTAGAAATTCATAAGCGTTTGGCCGTGGCTGCCAATCAAATTTGGCGTTGCAGACGCAAAACAGGAAGTGTGCTCATATCTCGGCAGCCCTTTGACCTTTCTTAACCAAACTTGGTGGGATTGTGTCTCACCCGTCCAAAAGGGCCCTTACCAGATTTGGTGCACATTGGCCATTAGGGGGCGCTATAACTTTCCAAAATGTCTTTTGGCTCATATATCATTGAGCTCATATCTCAGCAGTCTTTTAGCACACACACACACACACCTAGTACACTTGAAGTAATTTCAGCCATCACATAGGGAGTTCACACGGCACATATTTGCATCGATGCTGCACCGATGTATTTTGTTGCGATATATCTTACACCGGTGTAAATTTTGCGCAGCGTTCACACGTCACAACCCTGCTTACTAGAGAGAAGCGTGTTAGCACCGGTGCAGCCCCACTTGCGGTCACACGGCAGTTTCTGCGACCGTGTTATAGTAGCAAAAACTATTACTATCATTTCCTTTGATAGTAATAAAGTTTTGATATTTCCTTTTATTACTATCATTTCCTATCATTATTACTATCATTTCCGATAGTAATAATGCAGAAATGAAATATGCACATGCGTGAAACTGTACTTCTTTTTCCCGGTTGTCATGGCATCACCAAGCGCCGGGAAAACAACGTGGATGAAGACACCAGTGTTGCCAGATATTGCTGACGTTTTCCAGCCCAAAATATGTTCAAATCCGTCAAAATGCACTTAAAACTGCCAAATCTGGCAACACTGGAAGACACGCAGTTCTGTTGTTGTTGATATTCGCCATTTTGGAAGCGCAAAATACCAGGATGCAAGTTATGCAATGCCCGGATGTAATCAACTCTCCTCACGCGTAGCGAGTCTACCCCTGTAGCGTTCAGACGTCCCATTTTATATCGGTGCTGCCCCGCAAACTAGCATTTACTCCGGAGTAAATTTCTTAAACCACCTCCCGAGCAGGGTTAGATTTGCACCGGTTTAAGCAGCTTTCAGGGGCTACACCGGTATAACGTTGTACCGTGTGAACGCTCTACCGGGGCGGCCCCGGTGCTACACCGGAGTAAAAGTTGCCGTGTGAACACCCCTACAGTCAATCGAATTTGATGGTGAAGCCGTGCATGCCTCTAACCATCTGGTTGGAGGTACATTTCTGCTTGTAAACACTTCCTGTGCGTGCCTATGACCGTCTGCCTGGTCAGTTCTTTCTGTTGCCATGGCAACTTAGGCTGGGTCACGCTGCTTGGCCCCGCATTGCTGCTTGCAGCTATATTTATAATTCAACTTTCTTCTCCTATGGGAAGTCAATGGCAGCCCATAGAGCCACACATAGGAAAATACTCAAATTTGGCACACACATTTCAGACAGTCTCAGTATTCCCCACAACAATTTTTAGGTCCCCACCCCCAACCCTCTAGCGCCACCAGCAGGTCAAAGTTGCAGGTACATTTCTGCTTGTAACTTTTGAACCGGATGTCCGATTTTCAAAAACTTGGTATCCCTGGAATCCTTGGGTCAAGACGAATCCAAAGCACCCCAAGACGTCATTTTCCGCCCATATAGTTTTCCCGCCATTTTGAATTTTGTGAAAATCAATTAAAATGCTTCTCCTCCCTCAATTTTTGACCAATTTCTCCCAAACTTGGTAGATGGCAACTTTGGACTAAGCTGCACAAGAAACTTACCCGGTTTTTAGAATTTCATAAGCGTTTGGCCGTGGCAGCCAATCAAATTTGACGGCGCATACGCCAAACAGGAAGTGTGCTCATATCTCTGCCGCCCTTTGGCGTATCTTAACGAAACTTGGTGGCTTTATGCCCTACCCCTCCAAAATGGCCCACAAAAAATTTGGAACAAATGGGCTGCTAGGGGGCGCTATAACTAGGAAAAATGACTTTTGGCTCATATCTCATGATCCGTTTGGGCTAGAAGCAAAATTCCACGGCCTCTGGAATCCTTGGGTCAAGACGAATCCATCGCACCCTATGACGTCATATTCTGCCTTGAGGATTTTCCGCCATTTTGAATTTTGTTAAAATCAATGAAATTCTATGGCAACCCATAGAACCGTCTGACTAGAGGTTTTCAAATTATGCACACTGATTCTAGGCTGCCTCAAGGTTCTTGTCACCAAATTTCAACTCACCACCTCAAACTCTCTAGCGCCACCAACAGGTCAAAGTTGCAGGTACATTTCTGCTTGTTACTTTTGAACCGTATGTCTGATCGTCAATATCTTAGGATCGCTGTAATACTTCAGTCAAAACGAATCCAATGCACCCTATAGCGTCATATTCCGCCTGGTATATTTTCCGCCATTTTGAATTTTGTGAAAATCAATTCAAATGCTTCTCCTCCCTCAATTTTTGACCAATTCCTTCCAAACTTGGTAGTTGGGAACTTTGGACTAAGGTGCACATAAAACTTACCCGGTTTTTAGAAATTCATAAGCGTTTGGCCGTGGCTGCCAATCAAATTTGGCGTTGCAGACGCAAAACAGGAAGTGTGCTCATATCTCGGCAGCCCTTTGACCTTTCTTAACCAAACTTGGTGGGATTGTGTCTCACCCGTCCAAAAGGGCCCTTACCAGATTTGGTGCACATTGGCCATTAGGGGGCGCTATAACTTTCCAAAATGTCTTTTGGCTCATATATCATTGAGCTCATATCTCAGCAGTCTTTTAGCACACACACACACACACCTAGTACACTTGAAGTAATTTCAGCCATCACATAGGGAGTTCACACGGCACATATTTGCATCGATGCTGCACCGATGTATTTTGTTGCGATATATCTTACACCGGTGTAAATTTTGCGCAGCGTTCACACGTCACAACCCTGCTTACTAGAGAGAAGCGTGTTAGCACCGGTGCAGCCCCACTTGCGGTCACACGGCAGTTTCTGCGACCGTGTTATAGTAGCAAAAACTATTACTATCATTTCCTTTGATAGTAATAAAGTTTTGATATTTCCTTTTATTACTATCATTTCCTATCATTATTACTATCATTTCCGATAGTAATAATGCAGAAATGAAATATGCACATGCGTGAAACTGTACTTCTTTTTCCCGGTTGTCATGGCATCACCAAGCGCCGGGAAAACAACGTGGATGAAGACACCAGTGTTGCCAGATATTGCTGACGTTTTCCAGCCCAAAATATGTTCAAATCCGTCAAAATGCACTTAAAACTGCCAAATCTGGCAACACTGGAAGACACGCAGTTCTGTTGTTGTTGATATTCGCCATTTTGGAAGTGCAAAATACCAGGATGCAAGTTATGCAATGCCCGGATGTAATCAACTCTCCTCACGCGTAGCGAGTCTACCCCTGTAGCGTTCAGACGTCCCATTTTATATCGGTGCTGCCCCGCAAACTAGCATTTACTCCGGAGTAAATTTCTTAAACCACCTCCCGAGCAGGGTTAGATTTGCACCGGTTTAAGCAGCTTTCAGGGGCTACACCGGTATAACGTTGTACCATGTGAACGCTCTACCGGGGCGGCCCCGGTGCTACACCGGAGTAAAAGTTGCCGTGTGAACACCCCTACAGTCAATCGAATTTGATGGTGAAGCCGTGCATGCCTCTAACCATCTGGTTGGAGGTACATTTCTGCTTGTAAACACTTCCTGTGCGTGCCTATGACCGTCTGCCTGGTCAGTTCTTTCTGTTGCCATGGCAACTTAGGCTGGGTCACGCTGCTTGGCCCCGCATTGCTGCTTGCAGCTATATTTATAATTCAACTTTCTTCTCCTATGGGAAGTCAATGGCAGCCCATAGAGCCACACATAGGAAAATACTCAAATTTGGCACACACATTTCAGACAGTCTCAGTATTCCCCACAACAATTTTTAGGTCCCCACCCCCAACCCTCTAGCGCCACCAGCAGGTCAAAGTTGCAGGTACATTTCTGCTTGTAACTTTTGAACCGGATGTCCGATTTTCAAAAACTTGGTATCCCTGGAATCCTTGGGTCAAGACGAATCCAAAGCACCCCAAGACGTCATTTTCCGCCCATATAGTTTTCCCGCCATTTTGAATTTTGTGAAAATCAATTAAAATGCTTCTCCTCCCTCAATTTTTGACCAATTTCTCCCAAACTTGGTAGATGGCAACTTTGGACTAAGCTGCACAAGAAACTTACCCGGTTTTTAGAATTTCATAAGCGTTTGGCCGTGGCAGCCAATCAAATTTGACGGCGCATACGCCAAACAGGAAGTGTGCTCATATCTCTGCCGCCCTTTGGCGTATCTTAACGAAACTTGGTGGCTTTATGCCCTACCCCTCCAAAATGGCCCACAAAAAATTTGGAACAAATGGGCTGCTAGGGGGCGCTATAACTAGGAAAAATGACTTTTGGCTCATATCTCATGATCCGTTTGGGCTAGAAGCAAAATTCCACGGCCTCTGGAATCCTTGGGTCAAGACGAATCCATCGCACCCTATGACGTCATATTCTGCCTTGAGGATTTTCCGCCATTTTGAATTTTGTTAAAATCAATGAAATTCTATGGCAACCCATAGAACCGTCTGACTAGAGGTTTTCAAATTATGCACACTGATTCTAGGCTGCCTCAAGGTTCTTGTCACCAAATTTCAACTCACCACCTCAAACTCTCTAGCGCCACCAACAGGTCAAAGTTGCAGGTACATTTCTGCTTGTTACTTTTGAACCGTATGTCTGATCGTCAATATCTTAGGATCGCTGTAATACTTCAGTCAAAACGAATCCAATGCACCCTATAGCGTCATATTCCGCCTGGTATATTTTCCGCCATTTTGAATTTTGTGAAAATCAATTCAAATGCTTCTCCTCCCTCAATTTTTGACCAATTCCTTCCAAACTTGGTAGTTGGGAACTTTGGACTAAGGTGCACATAAAACTTACCCGGTTTTTAGAAATTCATAAGCGTTTGGCCGTGGCTGCCAATCAAATTTGGCGTTGCAGACGCAAAACAGGAAGTGTGCTCATATCTCGGCAGCCCTTTGACCTTTCTTAACCAAACTTGGTGGGATTGTGTCTCACCCGTCCAAAAGGGCCCTTACCAGATTTGGTGCACATTGGCCTTTAGGGGGCGCTATAACTTTCCAAAATGTCTTTTGGCTCATATATCATTGAGCTCATATCTCAGCAGTCTTTTAGCACACACACACACACACCTAGTACACTTGAAGTAATTTCAGCCATCACATAGGGAGTTCACACGGCACATATTTGCATCGATGCTGCACCGATGTATTTTGTTGCGATATATCTTACACCGGTGTAAATTTTGCGCAGCGTTCACACGTCACAACCCTGCTTACTAGAGAGAAGCGTGTTAGCACCGGTGCAGCCCCACTTGCGGTCACACGGCAGTTTCTGCGACCGTGTTATAGTAGCAAAAACTATTACTATCATTTCCTTTGATAGTAATAAAGTTTTGATATTTCCTTTTATTACTATCATTTCCTATCATTATTACTATCATTTCCGATAGTAATAATGCAGAAATGAAATATGCACATGCGTGAAACTGTACTTCTTTTTCCCGGTTGTCATGGCATCACCAAGCGCCGGGAAAACAACGTGGATGAAGACACCAGTGTTGCCAGATATTGCTGACGTTTTCCAGCCCAAAATATGTTCAAATCCGTCAAAATGCACTTAAAACTGCCAAATCTGGCAACACTGGAAGACACGCAGTTCTGTTGTTGTTGATATTCGCCATTTTGGAAGTGCAAAATACCAGGATGCAAGTTATGCAATGCCCGGATGTAATCAACTCTCCTCACGCGTAGCGAGTCTACCCCTGTAGCGTTCAGACGTCCCATTTTATATCGGTGCTGCCCCGCAAACTAGCATTTACTCCGGAGTAAATTTCTTAAACCACCTCCCGAGCAGGGTTAGATTTGCACCGGTTTAAGCAGCTTTCAGGGGCTACACCGGTATAACGTTGTACCGTGTGAACGCTCTACCGGGGCGGCCCCGGTGCTACACCGGAGTAAAAGTTGCCGTGTGAACACCCCTACAGTCAATCGAATTTGATGGTGAAGCCGTGCATGCCTCTAACCATCTGGTTGGAGGTACATTTCTGCTTGTAAACACTTCCTGTGCGTGCCTATGACCGTCTGCCTGGTCAGTTCTTTCTGTTGCCATGGCAACTTAGGCTGGGTCACGCTGCTTGGCCCCGCATTGCTGCTTGCAGCTATATTTATAATTCAACTTTCTTCTCCTATGGGAAGTCAATGGCAGCCCATAGAGCCACACATAGGAAAATACTCAAATTTGGCACACACATTTCAGACAGTCTCAGTATTCCCCACAACAATTTTTAGGTCCCCACCCCCAACCCTCTAGCGCCACCAGCAGGTCAAAGTTGCAGGTACATTTCTGCTTGTAACTTTTGAACCGGATGTCCGATTTTCAAAAACTTGGTATCCCTGGAATCCTTGGGTCAAGACGAATCCAAAGCACCCCAAGACGTCATTTTCCGCCCATATAGTTTTCCCGCCATTTTGAATTTTGTGAAAATCAATTAAAATGCTTCTCCTCCCTCAATTTTTGACCAATTTCTCCCAAACTTGGTAGATGGCAACTTTGGACTAAGCTGCACAAGAAACTTACCCGGTTTTTAGAATTTCATAAGCGTTTGGCCGTGGCAGCCAATCAAATTTGACGGCGCATACGCCAAACAGGAAGTGTGCTCATATCTCTGCCGCCCTTTGGCGTATCTTAACGAAACTTGGTGGCTTTATGCCCTACCCCTCCAAAATGGCCCACAAAAAATTTGGAACAAATGGGCTGCTAGGGGGCGCTATAACTAGGAAAAATGACTTTTGGCTCATATCTCATGATCCGTTTGGGCTAGAAGCAAAATTCCACGGCCTCTGGAATCCTTGGGTCAAGACGAATCCATCGCACCCTATGACGTCATATTCTGCCTTGAGGATTTTCCGCCATTTTGAATTTTGTTAAAATCAATGAAATTCTATGGCAACCCATAGAACCGTCTGACTAGAGGTTTTCAAATTATGCACACTGATTCTAGGCTGCCTCAAGGTTCTTGTCACCAAATTTCAACTCACCACCTCAAACTCTCTAGCGCCACCAACAGGTCAAAGTTGCAGGTACATTTCTGCTTGTTACTTTTGAACCGTATGTCTGATCGTCAATATCTTAGGATCGCTGTAATACTTCAGTCAAAACGAATCCAATGCACCCTATAGCGTCATATTCCGCCTGGTATATTTTCCGCCATTTTGAATTTTGTGAAAATCAATTCAAATGCTTCTCCTCCCTCAATTTTTGACCAATTCCTTCCAAACTTGGTAGTTGGGAACTTTGGACTAAGGTGCACATAAAACTTACCCGGTTTTTAGAAATTCATAAGCGTTTGGCCGTGGCTGCCAATCAAATTTGGCGTTGCAGACGCAAAACAGGAAGTGTGCTCATATCTCGGCAGCCCTTTGACCTTTCTTAACCAAACTTGGTGGGATTGTGTCTCACCCGTCCAAAAGGGCCCTTACCAGATTTGGTGCACATTGGCCATTAGGGGGCGCTATAACTTTCCAAAATGTCTTTTGGCTCATATATCATTGAGCTCATATCTCAGCAGTCTTTTAGCACACACACACACACACCTAGTACACTTGAAGTAATTTCAGCCATCACATAGGGAGTTCACACGGCACATATTTGCATCGATGCTGCACCGATGTATTTTGTTGCGATATATCTTACACCGGTGTAAATTTTGCGCAGCGTTCACACGTCACAACCCTGCTTACTAGAGAGAAGCGTGTTAGCACCGGTGCAGCCCCACTTGCGGTCACACGGCAGTTTCTGCGACCGTGTTATAGTAGCAAAAACTATTACTATCATTTCCTTTGATAGTAATAAAGTTTTGATATTTCCTTTTATTACTATCATTTCCTATCATTATTACTATCATTTCCGATAGTAATAATGCAGAAATGAAATATGCACATGCGTGAAACTGTACTTCTTTTTCCCGGTTGTCATGGCATCACCAAGCGCCGGGAAAACAACGTGGATGAAGACACCAGTGTTGCCAGATATTGCTGACGTTTTCCAGCCCAAAATATGTTCAAATCCGTCAAAATGCACTTAAAACTGCCAAATCTGGCAACACTGGAAGACACGCAGTTCTGTTGTTGTTGATATTCGCCATTTTGGAAGTGCAAAATACCAGGATGCAAGTTATGCAATGCCCGGATGTAATCAACTCTCCTCACGCGTAGCGAGTCTACCCCTGTAGCGTTCAGACGTCCCATTTTATATCGGTGCTGCCCCGCAAACTAGCATTTACTCCGGAGTAAATTTCTTAAACCACCTCCCGAGCAGGGTTAGATTTGCACCGGTTTAAGCAGCTTTCAGGGGCTACACCGGTATAACTTTGTACCGTGTGAACGCTCTACCGGGGCGGCCCCGGTGCTACACCGGAGTAAAAGTTGCCGTGTGAACACCCCTACAGTCAATCGAATTTGATGGTGAAGCCGTGCATGCCTCTAACCATCTGGTTGGAGGTACATTTCTGCTTGTAAACACTTCCTGTGCGTGCCTATGACCGTCTGCCTGGTCAGTTCTTTCTGTTGCCATGGCAACTTAGGCTGGGTCACGCTGCTTGGCCCCGCATTGCTGCTTGCAGCTATATTTAGGGGCCAAGCAGCGAAGCTGGCGAAGGCCCCTAATGTGTTTGTAGGTTTTCTTATAGTTATTATTAGGGGCCAAGCAGCGAAGCTGGCGAAGGCCCCTAATGTGTTTGTAGGTTTTCTTATTATTATTAGGGGCCAAGCAGCGAAGCTGGCGAAGGCCCCTAATGTGTTTGTAGGTTTTCTTATTATTATTATTATTAGGGGCCAAGCAGCGAAGCTGGCGAAGGCCCCTAATGAGTTTGTCGGTTTTCTTATTATTATTATTATTATTATTATTATTCAACTTTCTTCTCCTATGGGAAGTCAATGGCAGCCCATAGAACCACACATAGGAAAATGCTCAAATTTGGCACACACATTCGAGACAGTCTCAGCATTCCCCACAACAATTTTTAGGTCCCCAGCCCCAACCCTCTAGCGCCACCAGCAGGTCAAAGTTGCAGGTACATTTCTGCTTGTAACTTTTGAACCGTTGGTCCGATTTTCAAAAACTTGGTATCCCTGGAATCCTTGGGTCAAGACGAATCCAAAGCACCCCATGACGTCATTTTCCGCCCATATAGTTTTCCCGCCATTTTGAATTTTGTGAAAATCACTTAAAATGCTTCTCCTCCCTCAATTTTGGACCAATTTCTCCCAAACTTGGTAGATGGCAACTTTGGACTAAGCTGCACAAGAAACTTACCCGGTTTTTAGAATTTCATAAGCGTTTGGCCGTGGCAGCCAATCAAAATTGGAGGCGCAGACGCCAAACAGGAAGTGTGCTCATATTTCGGCCGGCCTTTGGCGTATCTTAACGAAACTTGGTGAGTTTATGCCATACCCCTCGCTGAAGGACCCCAAAAAATTTGGAACAAATTGGCTGCTAGGGGGCGCTATAACTAGGAAAAATGTCTTTTGGCTCATATCTCATGATGCGTTTTGGCTAGAAACAAAATTCCACTGCCTATGGAATCCTTGGGTCAAGTCGAATCTATCGCACCCTATGACGTCATATTCTACCTTGAGGATTTTCCGCCATTTTGAATTTTGTTAAAATCAATGAAATTCTATGGAAACCCATAGAACCGTCTGACGACAGGTTTTCAAATTTGGCACACTGATTCTAGGCTGCCTCACGGTTCTTGTCAGCAAATTTCAACTCAGCATCTCAAACTCTCTAGCGCCAACAACAGGTCAAAGTTGCAAGTACATTTCTGCTTGTTACTTTTGAACCGTATGTCTGATCGTCAAAATCTTAGTATGGCTGGAATCCTTGGGTCAACCCGAATCCAACGCACCCTATGGCGTCATATTCCGCCTGGTATATTTTCCGCCATTTTGAATTTTGTGAAAATCAATTAAAATGCTTCTCCTCCCTCAATTTTTGACCAATTCCTTCCAAACTTGGTACATGGCAACTTTGGACTAAGCTGCACTAAAAACTTACCCGGTTTTTCGAATTTCATAAGCGTTTGGCCGTGGCTGCCAATCAAATTTGGCTGTGCAGACGCGAAACAGGAAGTGTGCTCATATCTCGGCAGCCCTTTGACCTTTCTTAACCAAACTTGGTGGGATTATGCACCACCCCTCCAAAATGGCCCATACCACATTTGGTGCACATTGGCCATTAGGGGGCGCTATAACTTTCCAAAATGTGTTTTGGCTCTTACATCATTGAGCTCATATCTCAGCAGTCTTTTAGCACAGACACACACACACACACACACACCTAGTACACTGGAAGTAATTTCAGCCATCACAGTCAATCGAATTTGACGGTGAAGCCGTGCATGCCTCTAACCGTCTGGTTGGAGGTACATTCCTGCTTGTAAACACTTCCTGTGCGTGCCTATGACCGTCTGCCTGGTCAGTAGTTTCTGTTGCCATGGCAACTTAGGCTGGGTCACCCTGCTTGGCCCCGGATTGCTGCTTGCAGCTATATTTATTATTATTATTATTCATCTTTCTTCTCCTATGGGAAGTCAATGGCAGCCCATAGAGCCACACATAGGAAAATGCTCAAATTTGGCACACACATTTGAGACAGTCTCAGCATTCCCCACAACAATTTTTAGGTCCCCACCCCAAACCCTCTAGCGCCACCAGCAGGTCAAAGTTGCAGGTACATTTCTGGTTGTAACTTTTGAACCGTACGTCCCATTTTCAAAATCTTGGTATCGCTGGAATCCTTGGGTCAAGACGAATCCAAAGCACCCCATGACGTCATTTTCCGCCCATATAGTTTTCCCGCCATTTTGAATTTTGTGAAAATCAATTAAAATGCTTCTCCTCCCTCAATTTTTGACCAATTTCTCCCAAACTTGGTAAATGGCAACTTTGGACTAAGCTGCACAAGAAACTTATCCGGTTTTTAGAATTTCATAAGCGTTTGGCCGTGGCAGCCAATCAAAATTGGCTGCGCAGACGCCAAACAGGAAGTGTGCTCATATCTCGGCCGCCCTTTGGCGTATCTTAACGAAACGTGGTGGCCTTATGCCGCACCCATCCAAAAAGGCCCACAAAAAATTTGGAACAAATTGGCTGCTAGGGGGCGCTATAATTAGGAAAAATGACTTTTGGCTCATATCTCATGATCCGTTTGGGCTAGAAACAAAATTCCACTGCGTCTGGAATCCTTGGGTCAAGACGAATCCATCGCACCCTATGACGTCATATTCTGCCTTGAGGATTTTCCGCCATTTTGAATTTTGTTAAAATCAATGAAATTCTATGGCAACCCATAGAACCGTCTGACTAGAGGTTTTCAAATTATGCACACTGATTCTAGGCTGCCTCAAGGTTCTTGTCACCAAATTTCGACTCACCACCTCAAACTCTCTAGCGCCACCAACAGGTCAAAGTTGCAGGTACATTTCTGCTTGTTACTTTTGAACCGTACTTCTGATCGTCAAAATCTAAGTATCTATGGGATCCTTGGGTCAACACGAATCCAATGCACCCTATGCCGTCATATTCCGCCAGGTATATTTTCCGCCATTTTGAATTTTGTGAAAATCAATTAAAATGCTTCTCCTCCCTCAATTTTTGACCAATTCCTTCCAACCTTGGTAGATGGCAACTTTGGACTAAGATGCACATAAAACTTACCCGGTTTTTCGAATTTCATAAGCGTTTGGCCGTGGCGGCCAATCAAATTTGGCCGTGCAGATGTGAAACAGGAAGTGTGCTCATATCTCGGCCGTCCTTTGACCTTTCTTAACCAAACTTGGTGGGATTATGCCCCACCCCTCCAAAAGGTCCCATACCACATTTGGTGCACATTGGCCATTAGGGGGCGCTATAACTTTCCAAAATGTATTTAGGATCATATATCATTGAGCTCATATCTCAGCAGTCTTTTAGCACACACACACACACACCTAGTACACTTGAAGTAATTTCAGCCATCACACTCAATCGAATTTGACGGTGAAGCCGTGCATGCCTCTACCCATCTGGTTGGAGGTACATTTCTGCTTGTAAACAGTTCCTGTGCGTGCCTCTGACCGTCTGCCTGGTCAGTTCTTTCTGTTGCCTTGGCAACTTAGGCTGGGTCACACTACTTGGCCCCGCATTGCTGCTTGCAGCTATATTTAGGGGCCAAGCAGCGAAGCTGGCGAAGGCCCCTAATGAGTTTGTCGGTTTTCTTATTATTATTATTATTAGGGGCCAAGCAGCGAAGCTGGCGAAGGCCCCTAATGAGTTTGTCGGTTTTCTTATTATTATTATTATTATTATTATTATTCAACTTTCTTCTCCTATGGGAAGTCAATGGCAGCCCATAGAACCACACATAGGAAAATGCTCAAATTTGGCACACACATTGGAGACAGTCTCAGCATTCCCCACAACAATTTTTAGGTCCCCAGCCCCAACCCTCTAGCGCCACCAGCAGGTCAAAGTTGCAGGTACATTTCTGCTTGTAACTTTTGAACCGTTGGTCCGATTTTCAAAAACTTGGTATCCCTGGAATCCTTGGGTCAAGACGAATCCAAAGCACCCCATGACGTCATTTTCCGCCCATATAGTTTTCCCGCCATTTTGAATTTTGTGAAAATCACTTAAAATGCTTCTCCTCCCTCAATTTTGGACCAATTTCTCCCAAACTTGGTAGATGGCAACTTTGGACTAAGCTGCACAAGAAACTTACCCGGTTTTTAGAATTTCATAAGCGTTTGGCCGTGGCAGCCAATCAAAATTGGCGGCGCAGACGCCAAACAGGATGTGTGCTCATATTTCGGCCGCCCTTTGGCGTATCTTAACGAAACTTGGTGAGTTTATGCCATACCCCTCTATGAAGGACCCCAAAAAATTTGGAACAAATTGGCTGCTAGGGGGCGCTATAACTAGGAAAAATGTCTTTTGGCTCATATCTCATGATGCGTTTTGGCTAGAAACAAAATTCCACTGCCTATGGAATCCTTGGCTCAAGTCGAATCTATCGCACCCTATGACGTCATATTCTGCCTTGAGGATTTTCCGCCATTTTGAATTTTGTTAAAATCAATGAAATTCTATGGAAACCCATAGAACCGTCTGACGACAGGTTTTCAAATTTGGCACACTGATTCTAGGCTGCCTCACGGTTCTTGTCAGCAAATTTCAACTCAGCATCTCAAACTCTCTAGCGCCAACAACAGGTCAAAGTTGCAAGTACATTTCTGCTTGTTACTTTTGAACCGTATGTCTGATCGTCAAAATCTTAGTATGGCTGGAATCCTTGGGTCAACCCGAATCCAACGCACCCTATGGCGTCATATTCCGCCTGGTATATTTTCCGCCATTTTGAATTTTGTGAAAATCAATTAAAATGCTTCTCCTCCCTCAATTTTTGACCAATTCCTTCCAACCTTGGTACATGGCAACTTTGGACTAAGCTGCACTAAAAAGTTACCCGGTTTTTAGAATTTCTTAAGCGTTTGGCCGTGGCAGCCAATCAAATTTGGCTGGCAGATGCAAGACAGGAAGTGTGCTCATTTCTCGGCGAACCTTTGGCGTATCTTAACGAAACTTGGTGGCTTTATGCAACACCCCTCCCCAAAGGGCAGCAAAAAATTTGGAACAAATTGGCTGCTAGGGGGCGCTATAACTAGGAAAAATGTCTTTTGGCTCATATCTCATGATGCGTTTTGCCTAGAAACAAAATTCCACTATGTCAGGAATCCTTGGCTCAAGCCGAATCCACCGCACCCTATGACGTCATATTCTGCCTTGAGGATTTTCCACCATTTTGAATTTTGTTAAAATCAATGAAATTCTATGGCAATGCATAGAACCGTCTGACTAGAGGTTTTTAAACTTGGCACACTGATTCTAGGCTGCCTCAAGGATCTTGTCACCAAATTTCAACTCAGCACCTCAAACTCTCT
>NC_083572.1:475000-480000 GCF_027579695.1 Neoarius graeffei | reverse complement strand
TGCTTGCAGCTATATTTAGGGGCCAAGCAGCGAAGCTGGCGAAGGCCCCTAATGAGTTTGTCGGTTTCTTATTATTATTATTATTATTATTATTATTCAACTTTCTTCTCCTATGGGATGTCAATGGCAGCCCATAGAACCACACATAGGAAAATGCTCAAATTTGGCACACACATTCTAGACAGTCTCAGCATTCCCCACAACAATTTTTAGGTCCCCACCCCCAACCCTCTAGCGCCACCAGCAGGTCAAAGTTGCAGGTACATTTCTGCTTGTAACGTTTGAACCGTTGGTCCGATTTTCAAAAACTTGGTCTCCCTGGAATCCTTGGGTCAAGACGAATCCAAAGCACCCCATGACGTCATTTTCCGCCCATATAGTTTTCCCGCCATTTTGAATTTTGTGAAAATCAATTAAAATGCTTCTCCTCCCACAATTTTGGACCAATTTCTCCGAAACTTGGTAAATGGCAACTGTGGACTAAGCTCCACAAGAAACTTACCCGGTTTTTAGAATTTCATAAGCGTTTGGCCGTGGCAGCCAATCAAAATTGGAGGCGCACATGCCAAACAGGAAGTGTGCTCATATTTCGGCCGCCCTTTGGCGAATCTTAACGAAACTTGGTGGGTTTATGCCCCACCCCTCCATGAAGGAACCCAAAGAAGTTGGAACAAATTGGCTGCTAGGGGGCGCTATAACTAGGAAAAATGTCTTTTGGCTCATATCTCATGATGCGTTTTGGCTAGAAACAAAATTCCACTGCCTCTGGAATCCTTGCCTCAAGACGAATCTATCGGTCCCTATGACGTCATATTCTGCCTTGAGGATTTTCCGCCATTTTGAATTTTGTTAAAATCAATGAAATTCTATGGCAACCCATAGAACCGTCAGACGAGAGCTATTCAAATTTGGCACACTGATTCTAGGCTGTCTCAAGGTTCTTGTCACCAAATTTCAACTCACTACATCAAACTGTCTAGCGCCACCAACGGGTCAAAGTCGCAGGTACATTTCTGCTTGTTACTTTTGAACCATGGGTCTGATCGTCAAAAGCTTAGTATCGCTCGAATCCTTCCTTCAGACCGAATCCAACGCTACCTTTCTCGTCATATTCCACCTGGTAGATTTTCCGCCATTTTGAATTTTGTGAAAATCAATTAAAATGCTTCTCCTCCCTCAATTTTTGACCAATTTTTCCCAAACTTGGTACATGGCAAAGATGGACTAAGCTGAACAAGAAACTTACCCGGTTATTAGAATTTCATATGCGTTTGGCCGTGGCAGCCAATCAAATTTGGATGCGCAGACGCCAATCAGGAAGTGTGCTCATATCTCGGCCGTCCTTTGGTGTATCTTAACGAAACTTGGTGGCTTTATGCCCCACACCACCCCAAAGCAAAACAAAACATTTGGACCAAATAGGCCGCTAGGGGGCGCTATAACTAGGAAAAATGATTTTTGGCTCATATCTCATGATGCGTTTTGGTTAGAAACAAAATTCCACTATCTCTGGAATCCGTCCGTCAAAACGAATCCAACACGCCCTATGGCGTCATATTCCACCAGGTAGATTTTCCACCATTTGGAAATTTGTGAAAATCTATTAAAATCCTTCTCCTCCCTCAATTTTCGACCAATTTCTCCCAAACTTGGAACATAGTAATTTTAGACTAACTGTCTGCCTGGTCAGTTCTTTCTGTTGCCATGGCAACTTAGGCTGGGTCACACTGCTTGGCCCCGCATTGCTGCTTGCAGCTATATTTAGGGGCCAAGCAGCGAAGCTGGCGAAGGCCCCTAATGAGTTTGTCGGTTTCTTATTATTATTATTATTATTATTATTATTCAACTTTCTTCTCCTATGGGATGTCAATGGCAGCCCATAGAACCACACATAGGAAAATGCTCAAATTTGGCACACACATTCTAGACAGTCTCAGCATTCCCCACAACAATTTTTAGGTCCCCACCCCCAACCCTCTAGCGCCACCAGCAGGTCAAAGTTGCAGGTACATTTCTGCTTGTAACTTTTGAACCGTTGGTCCGATTTTCAAAAACTTGGTATCCCTGGAATCCTTGGGCCAAGACGAATCCAAAGCACCCCATGACGTCATTTTCCGCCCATATAGTTTTCCCGCCATTTTGAATTTTGTGAAAATCAATTAAAATGCTTCTCCTCCCTCAATTTTGGACCAATTTCTCCCAAACTTGGTAGATGGCAACTTTGGACTAAGCTCCACAAGAAACTTACCCGGTTTTTAGAATTTCATAAGCGTTTGGCCGTGGCAGCCAATCAAAATTGTAGGCGCAGACGCCAAACAGGAAGTGTGCTCATATTTCGGCCGCCCTTTGGCGTATCTTAACGAAACTTGGTGGGTTTATGCCCCACCCCTCCATGAAGGACCCCAAAGAATTTGGAACAAATTGGCTGCTAGGGGGCGCTATAACTAGGAAAAATGTCTTTTGGCTCATATCTCATGATGCGTTTTGGCTAGAAACAAAATTCCACTGCCTATGGAATCCGTGGGTCAAGACGAATTTATCGCACCCTATGACGTCATATTCTGCCTTGAGGATTTTCCGCCATTTTGAATTTTGTTAAAATCAATGAAATTCTATGGAAACCCATAGAACCGTCTGACGACAGGTTTTCAAATTTGGCACACTGATTCTAGGCTGGCTCAAGGTTCTTGTCAGCAAATTTCAACTCACCACCTCAAACTCTCTAGCGCCAACAACAGGCCAAAGTTGCATGTACATTTCTGCTTGTTACTTTTGAACCGTATGTCTGATCGTCAAAATCTGTGTATCGATGGAATCCTTGGGTCAAAACGAATCCAATGCATCCTATGCCGTCATATGCCGCCTTGTATATTTTCCGCCATTTTGAATTATGTGAAAATCAATTAAAATGCTTCTCCTCCCTCAATTTTTGACCAATTCCTTCCAAACTTGGTAGATGGCAACTTTGGACTAAGCTGCACAAAAAACTTACCCGGTTTTTCGAATTTCATAAGCGTTTGGCCGTGGCTGCCAATAAAACTTGGATGTGCAGACGCGAAACAGGACGTGTGCTCATATCTCGGCAGCCCTTTGATCTTTCTTAACCAAACTTGGTGGGATTATGCCCCACCCCTCCATAAGTGCCCATACCACATTTGGTGCACTTTGGCCATTAGGGGGCGCTATAACTTTCCAAAATGTGTTTTGGCTCATATATAATTGAGCTCATATCTCAGCAGTCTTTTAGCACACACACACACACACACACACACCTAGTACACTTGAAGTAATTTCAGCCATCACAGTCAATCGAATTTGACGGTGAGGCCGTGCATGCCTCTAACCATCTGGTTGGAGGTACATTTCTGCTTGTAAACACTTCCTGTGCGTGCCTATGACCGTCTGCCTGGTCAGTTCTTTCTGTTGCCATGGCAACTTAGGCTGGGTCACGCTGCTTGGCCCCGCATTGCTGCTTGCAGCTATATTTGGGGGCCAAGCAGCGAAGCTGCGAAGGCACCCATAGTGATTCTATTGTTTCTTATTATTATTATTATTATTATTATTATTATTATTATTATTATTATTCAGTCCACTTCCGCCTCTGCAAGTCTATGGCAGCCCATAGAACCGTCTGGTAAAAAGTTGTGAAATTTGGCACACTGATTCTAGACACTCTCAACATTCCTCTCAGCAAATTTCAGGCCTCTACCTCAAACCCTCTAGCGCCACCAACAGCTCAAAGTCGCAGGTACATTTCTGCTTGTAACTTTTGAACCGTTGGTCTGATTTTCAAAAACTTGGTATCCCTGGAATCCTTGGGCCAAGACGAATCCAAGGCACCCCATGACGTCATTTTCCGCCATATACTTTTCCCGCCATTTTGAATTTTGTGAAAATCAATTAAAATGTTTCAACTCCCTCAATTTTTTACCAATTTCTCCCAAACTTGGAAGATAGCATAATTGGACTAACCTGCACAAAAGTTATACCCGGTGATTTGAATTTCACAAGCGTTTGGCCGTGGCAGCCAATCAAATTTGGCTGCGCAGACGCAAAACAGGAAGTGCACTCATATCTCGGTGGCCCTTTGGCCAATCTTGACGAAACTTGGTGGCATTATGCAAAACCCCTTCCCAAAGGGCCACAACAAATTTGGACCAAATTGGACGCTAGGGGGCGCTATAACTAGGAAAAATGCCTTTTGGCTCATATCTCATGATGCGTTTTGGCTAGAAAGAAAATTCAACTATCTCTGGAATCCTTGGCTCAAGACGAATCCACCGCACCCTATGACGTCATATTCTGCCTTGAGGATTTTCCGCCATTTTGAATTTTGTTAAAATCAATGAAATTCTATGGCAACGCATAGAACCATCTGACTAGAGGTTTTTAAACTTGGCAAACTGATTCTAGGCTGCCTCAAGGATCTTGTCACCAAATTTCAACTCACCAACTCAAACTCTCTAGCGCCACCAACAGGTCAAAGTTGCAGGTACATTTCTGCTTGTTACTTTTGAACCATACGTCTGATCATCAAAATCTTAGTATCGCTGGAATGCTTGTGTCACAGCGACTCCAACGCGCCCTGTCTCGTCATATTCCACCCAGTAGATTTTCCGCCATTTTGAATTATGTGAAAATCAATTAAAATGCTTCTCCTCCCTCAATTTTTGAACAATTTCTCCCAAGCTTGGTAGATGGCAACTGGGGACTAATCTGCACAAGAATCTTACCCGGTAATTAGAATTTCCTAAGCGTTTGGCTGTGGCAGCCAATCAAATTTGGCTTGCAGATGCAAAACAGGAAGTGTGCTCATTTCTCGGCCACCCTTTGGCCTATCTTAACGAAACTTGGTGGCTTTATGCAGCACCCCTCCCCAAAGGGCAACAAAAAATTTGGAACAAATTGGCTGCTAGGGGGCGCTATAACTAGGAAAAATGTCTTTTGGCTCATATCTCATGATGCGTTTTGGGTAGAAACAAAATTCCACTATCTCTGGA
>NC_083572.1:440000-467500 GCF_027579695.1 Neoarius graeffei | reverse complement strand
TCAGTCAAAACGAATCCAATGCACCCTATAGCGTCATATTCCGCCTGGTATATTTTCCGCCATTTTGAATTTTGTGAAAATCAATTAAAATGCTTCTCCTCCCTCAATTTTTGACCAATTCCTTCCAAACTTGGTAGTTGCGAACTTTGGACTAAGCTGCACAAGAAACTTACCCGGTTTTTAGAAATTCATAAGCGTTTGGCCGTGGCTGCCAATCAAATTTGGCGTTGCAGACGCAAAACAGGAAGTGTGCTCATATCTCGGCAGCCCTTTGACCTTTCTTAACCAAACTTGGTGGGATTGTGTCTCACCCGTCCAAAAGGGCCCTTACCAGATTTGGTGCACATTGGCCATTAGGGGGCGCTATAACTTTCCAAAATGTCTTTTGGCTCATATATCATTGAGCTCATATCTCAGCAGTCTTTTAGCACACACACACACACACACACACCTAGTACACTTGAAGTAATTTCAGCCATCACATAGGGAGTTCACACGGCACATATTTGCATCGATGCTGCACCGATGTATTTTGTTGCGATATATCTTACACCGGTGTAAATTTTGCGCAGCGTTCACACGTCACAACCCTGCTTACTAGAGAGAAGCGTGTTAGCACCGGTGCAGCCCCACTTGCGGTCACACGGCAGTTTCTGCGACCGTGTTATAGTAGCAAAAACTATAACTATCATTTCCTTTGATAGTAATAAAGTTTTGATATTTCCTTTTATTACTATCATTTCCTATCATTATTACTATCATTTCCGATAGTAATAATGCAGAAATGAAACATGCACATGCGTGAAACTGTACTTCTTTTTCCCGGTTGTCATGGCATCACCAAGCGCCGGGAAAACAACGTGGATGAAGACACCAGTGTTGCCAGATATTGCTGACGTTTTCCAGCCCAAAATATGTTCAAATCCGTCAAAATGCACTTAAAACTGCCAAATCTGGCAACACTGGAAGACACGCAGTTCTGTTGTTGTTGATATTCGCCATTTTGGAAGCGCAAAATACCAGGATGCAAGTTATGCAATGCCCGGATGTAATCAACTCTCCTCACGCGTAGCGAGTCTACCCCTGTAGCGTTCAGATGTCCCATTTTATATCGGTGCTGCCCCGCAAACTAGCATTTACTCCGGAGTAAATTTCTTAAACCACCTCCCGAGCAGGGTTAGATTTGCACCGGTTTAAGCAGCTTTCAGGGGCTACACCGGTATAACTTTGTACCGTGTGAACGCTCTACCGGGGCGGCCCCGGTGCTACACCGGAGTAAAAGTTGCCGTGTGAACACCCCTACAGTCAATCGAATTTGATGGTGAAGCCGTGCATGCCTCTAACCATCTGGTTGGAGGTACATTTCTGCTTGTAAACACTTCCTGTGCGTGCCTATGACCGTCTGCCTGGTCAGTTCTTTCTGTTGCCATGGCAACTTAGGCTGGGTCACACTGCTTGGCCCCGCATTGCTGCTTGCAGCTATATTTAGGGGCCAAGCAGCGAAGCTGGCGAAGGCCCCTAATGAGTTTGTCGGTTTTCTTATTATTATTATTATTATTATTATTATTATTATTCAACTTTCTTCTCCTATGGGATGTCAATGGCAGCCCATAGAACCACACATAGGAAAATGCTCAAATTTGGCACACACATTCTAGACAGTCTCAGCATTCCCCACAACAATTTTTAGGTCCCCACCCCCAACCCTCTAGCGCCACCAGCAGGTCAAAGTTGCAGGTACATTTCTGCTTGTAACTTTTGAACCGTTGGTCCGATTTTCAAAAACTTGGTATCCCTGGAATCCTTGGGTCAAGACGAATCCAAAGCACCCCATGACGTCATTTTCCGCCCATATAGTTTTCCCGCCATTTTGAATTTTGTGAAAATCAATTAAAATGCTTCTCCTCCCTCAATTTTGGACCAATTTCTCCCAAACTTGGTAGATGGCAACTTTGGACTAAGCTCCACAAGAAACTTACCCGGTTTTTAGAATTTCCTAAGCGTTTGGCCGTGGCAGCCAATCAAAATTGGAGGCGCAGACGCCAAACAGGAAGTGTGCTCATATTTCGGCCGGCCTTTGGCGTATCTTAACGAAACTTGGTGGGTTTATGCCTCACCCCTCCATGAAGGACCCCAAAGAATTTGGAACAAATTGGATGCTAGGGGGCGCTATAACTAGGAAAAATGTCTTTTGGCTCATATCTCATGATGCGTTTTGGCTAGAAACAAAATTCCACTGCCTATGGAATCCTTGGGTCAAGACGAATCTATCGCGCCCTATGACGTCATATTCTGCCTTGAGGATTTTCCGCCATTTTGAATTTTGTTAAAATCAATGAAATTCTATGGAAACCCATAGAACCGTCTGACGACAGGTTTTCAAATTTGGCACACTGATTCTAGGCTGGCTCAAGGTTCTTGTCAGCAAATTTCAACTCATCATCTCAAACTCTCTAGCGCCAACAACAGGCCAAAGTTGCATGTACATTTCTGCTTGTTACTTTTGAACCGTATGTCTGATCGTCAAAATCTGTGTATCGCTGGAATCCTTGGGTCAAAACAAATCCAACGCATCCTATGCCGTCATATTCCGCCTTGTATATTTTCCGCCATTTTGAATTTTGTTAAAATCAATGAAATTCTATGGAAACCCATAGAACCGTCTGACGACAGGTTTTCAAATTTGGCACACTGATTCTAGGCTGCCTCACGGTTCTTGTCAGCAAATTTCAACTCAGCATCTCAAACTCTCTAGCGCCAACAACAGGTCAAAGTTGCAAGTACATTTCTGCTTGTTACTTTTGAACCGTATGTCTGATCGTCAAAATCTTAGTATGGCTGGAATCCTTGGGTCAACCCGAATCCAACGCACCCTATGGCGTCATATTCCGCCTGGTATATTTTCCGCCATTTTGAATTTTGTGAAAATCAATTAAAATGCTTCTCCTCCCTCAATTTTTGACCAATTCCTTCCAAACTTGGTACATGGCAACTTTGGACTAAGCTGCACTAAAAACTTACCCGGTTTTTCGAATTTCATAAGCGTTTGGCCGTGGCTGCCAATCAAATTTGGCTGTGCAGACGCGAAACAGGAAGTGTGCTCATATCTCAGCAGCCCTTTGACCTTTCTTAACCAAACTTGGTGGGATTATGCACCACCCCTCCAAAATGGCCCATACCACATTTGGTGCACATTGGCCATTAGGGGGCGCTATAACTTTCCAAAATGTGTTTTGGCTCTTACATCATTGAGCTCATATCTCAGCAGTCTTTTAGCACAGACACACACACACACACACACACCTAGTACACTGGAAGTAATTTCAGCCATCACAGTCAATCGAATTTGACGGTGAAGCCGTGCATGCCTCTAACCGTCTGGTTGGAGGTACATTCCTGCTTGTAAACACTTCCTGTGCGTGCCTATGACCGTCTGCCTGGTCAGTTCTTTCTGTTGCCATGGCAACTTAGGCTGGGTCACACTGCTTGGCCCCGGATTGCTGCTTGCAGCTATATTTATTATTATTATTATTATTCAACTTTCTTCTCCTATGGGAAGTCAATGGCAGCCCATAGAACCACACATAGGAAAATGCTCAAATTTGGCACACACATTCGAGACAGTCTCAGCATTCCCCACAACAATTTTTAGGTCCCCAGCCCCAACCCTCTAGCGCCACCAGCAGGTCAAAGTTGCAGGTACATTTCTGCTTGTAACTTTTGAACCGTTGGTCCGATTTTCAAAAACTTGGTATCCCTGGAATCCTTGGGTCAAGACGAATCCAAAGCACCCCATGACGTCATTTTCCGCCCATATAGTTTTCCCGCCATTTTGAATTTTGTGAAAATCACTTAAAATGCTTCTCCTCCCTCAATTTTGGACCAATTTCTCCCAAACTTGGTAGTTGGCAACTGTGGACTAAGCTGCACAAGAAACTTACCCGGTTTTTAGAAGTTCATAAGCGTTTGGCCGTGGCAGCCAATCAAAATTGGCGGCGCAGACGCCAAACAGGAAGTGTGCTCATATTTCGGCCGCCCTTTGGCGTATCTTAACGAAACTTGGTGACTTTATGCCACACCCCTCCATGAAGGACCCCAAAAAATTTGGAACAAATTGGCTGCTAGGGGGCGCTATAACTAGGAAAAATGTCTTTTGGCTCATATCTCATGATGCGTTTTGGCTAGAAACAAAATTCCACTGCCTATGGAATCCTTGGGTCAAGTCGAATCTATCGCACCCTATGACGTCATATTCTGCCTTGAGGATTTTCCGCCATTTTGAATTTTGTTAAAATCAATGAAATTCTATGGAAACCCATAGAACCGTCTGACGACAGGTTTTCAAATTTGGCACACTGATTCTAGGCTGCCTCACGGTTCTTGTCAGCAAATTTCAACTCAGCATCTCAAACTCTCTAGCGCCAACAACAGGTCAAAGTTGCAAGTACATTTCTGCTTGTTACTTTTGAACCGTATGTCTGATCGTCAAAATCTTAGTATGGCTGGAATCCTTGGGTCAACCCGAATCCAACGCACCCTATGGCGTCATATTCGGCCTGGTATATTTTCCGCCATTTTGAATTTTGTGAAAATCAATTAAAATGCTTCTCCTCCCTCAATTTTTGACCAATTCCTTCCAAACTTGGTAGATGGCAACTTTGGACTAAGCTGCACTAAAAACTTACCCGGTTTTTCGAATTTCATAAGCGTTTGGCCGTGGCTGCCAATCAAATTTGGCTGTGCAGACGCGAAACAGGAAGTGTGCTCATATCTCGGCAGCCCTTTGACCTTTCTTAACCAAACTTGGTGGGATTATGCACCACCCCTCCAAAATGGCCCATACCACATTTGGTGCACATTGGCCATTAGGGGGCGCTATAACTTTCCAAAATGTGTTTTGGCTCTTACGTCATTGAGCTCATATCTCAGCAGTCTTTTAGCACAGACACACACACACACACACACACCTAGTACACTGGAAGTAATTTCAGCCATCACAGTCAATCGAATTTGACGGTGAAGCCGTGCATGCCTCTAACCGTCTGGTTGGAGGTACATTCCTGCTTGTAAACACTTCCTGTGCGTGCCTATGACCGTCTGCCTGGTCAGTTCTTTCTGTTGCCATGGCAACTTAGGCTGGGTCACACTGCTTGGCCCCGGATTGCTGCTTGCAGCTATATTTAGGGGCCAAGCAGCGAAGCTGGCGAAGGCCCCTAATGAGTTTGTCGGTTTTCTTATTATTATTATTATTATTATTATTATTATTATTCAACTTTCTTCTCCTATGGGAAGTCAATGGCAGCCCATAGAACCACACATAGGAAAATGCTCAAATTTGGCACACACATTGGAGACAGTCTCAGCATTCCCCACAACAATTTTTAGGTCCCCAGCCCCAACCCTCTAGCGCCACCAGCAGGTCAAAGTTGCAGGTACATTTCTGCTTGTAACTTTTGAACCGTTGGTCCGATTTTCAAACACTTGGTATCCCTGGAATCCTTGGGTCAAGACGAATCCAAAGCACCCCATGACGTCATTTTCCGCCCATATAGTTTTCCCGCCATTTTGAATTTTGTGAAAATCACTTAAAATGCTTCTCCTCCCTCAATTTTGGACCAATTTCTCCCAAACTTGGTAGATGGCAACTTTGGACTAAGCTGCACAAGAAACTTACCCGGTTTTTCGAATTTCATAAGCGTTTGGCCGTGGCAGCCAATCAAAATTGGCTGTGCAGACGCGAAACAGGAAGTGTGCTCATATCTCGGCAGCCCTTTGACCTTTCTTAACCAAACTTGGTGGGATTATGCAGCACCCCTCCAAAATGGCCCGTACCACATTTGGTGCACATTGGCCATTAGGGGGCGCTATAACTTTCCAAAATGTGTTTTGGCTCTTACATCATTGAGCTCATATCTCAGCAGTCTTTTAGCACAGACACACACACACACACACACACACACCTAGTACACTGGAAGTAATTTCAGCCATCACAGTCAATCGAATTTGACGGTGAAGCCGTGCATGCCTCTAACCGTCTGGTTGGAGGTACATTCCTGCTTGTAAACACTTCCTGTGCGTGCCTATGACCGTCTGCCTGGTCAGTAGTTTCTGTTGCCATGGCAACTTAGGCTGGGTCACACTGCTTGGCCCCGGATTGCTGCTTGCAGCTATATTTATTATTCAACTTTCTTCTCCTATGGGATGTCAATGGCAGCCCATAGAACCACACATAGGAAAATGCTCAAATTTGGCACACACATTCTAGACAGTCTCAGCATTCCCCACAACAATTTTTAGGTCCCCACCCCCAACCCTCTAGCGCCACCAGCAGGTCAAAGTTGCAGGTACATTTCTGCTTGTAACTTTTGAACCGTTGGTCCGATTTTCAAAAACTTGGTATCCCTGGAATCCTTGGGTCAAGACGAATCCAAAGCACCCCATGACGTCATTTTCCGCCCATATAGTTTTCCCGCCATTTTGAATTTTGTGAAAATCAATTAAAATGCTTCTCCTCCCTCAATTTTGGACCAATTTCTGCCAAACTTGGTAGATGGCAACTTTGGACTAAGCTCCACAAGAAACTTACCCGGTTTTTAGAATTTCCTAAGCGTTTGGCCGTGGCAGCCAATCAAAATTGGAGGCGCAGATGCCAAACAGGAAGTGTGCTCATATTTCGGCCGGCCTTTGGCGTATCTTAACGAAACTTGGTGGGTTTATGCCCCACCCCTCCATGAAGGACCCCAAAGAATTTGGAACATATTGGCTGCTAGGGGGCGCTATAACTAGGAAAAATGTCTTTTGGCTCATATCTCATGATGCGTTTTGGCTAGAAACAAAATTCCACTGCCTATGGAATCCTTGGGTCAAGCCGAATCTATCGCACCCTATGACGTCATATTCTGCCTTGAGGATTTTCCGCCATTTTGAATTTTGTTAAAATCAATGAAATTCTATGGAAACCCATAGAACCGTCTGACGACAGGTTTTCAAATTTGGCACACTGATTCTAGGCTGGCTCAAGGTTCTTGTCAGCAAATTTCAACTCACCACCTCAAACTCTCTAGCGCCAACAACCGGCCAAAGTTGCATGTACATTTCTGCTTGTTACTTTTGAACCGTATGTCTGATCGTCAAAATCTGTGTATCGCTGGAATCCTTGGGTCAAAACGAATCCAACGCATCCTATGCCGTCATATTCCGCCTTGTATATTTTCCGCCATTTTGAATTATGTGAAAATCAATTAAAATGCTTCTCCTCCCTCAATTTTTGACCAATTCCTTCCAAACTTGGTAGATGGCAACGTTGCACTAAGCTGCACAAATAGCTTACCCGGTTTTTCGAATTTCATAAGCGTTTGGCCGTGGCTGCCAATCAAACTTGGATGTGCAGACGCGAAACAGGACGTGTGCTCATATCTCGGCAGCCCTTTGATCTTTCTTAACCAAACTTGGTGGGATTATGCCCCACCCCTCCATAAGTGCCCATACCACATTTGGTGCACTTTGGCCATTAGGGGGCGCAATAACTTTCCAAAATGTGTTTTGGCTCATATATAATTGAGCTCATATCTCAGCAGTCTTTTAGCACACACACACACACACACACACACACACACACACACACACCTAGTACACTTGAAGTAATTTCAGCCATGACAGTCAATCGAATTTGACGGTGAAGCCGTGCATGCCTCTAACCATCTGGTTGGAGGTACATTTCTGCTTGTAAACACTTCCTGTGCGTGCCTATGACCGTCTGCCTGGTCAGTTCTTTCTGTTGCCATGGCAACTTAGGCTGGGTCACCCTGCTTGGCCCCGCATTGCTGCTTGCAGCTATATTTAGGGGCCAAGCAGCGAAGCTGGCGAAGGCCCCTAATGAGTTTGTCGGTTTTCTTATTATTATTATTATTATTATTATTATTATTATTATTCATCTTTCTTCTCCTATGGGAAGTCAATGGCAGCCCATAGAGCCACACATAGGAAAATGCTCAAATTTGGCACACACATTTGAGACAGTCTCGGCATTCCCCATAACAATTTTTAGGTCCCGACCCCCAACCCTCTAGCGCCACCAGCAGGTCAAAGTTGCAGGTACATTTCTGCTTGTAACTTTTGAACCGTTGGTCCGATTTTCAAAAACTTGGTATCCCTGGAATCCTTGGGTCAAGACGAATCCAAAGCACCCCATGACGTCATTTTCCGCCCATATAGTTTTCCCGCCATTTTGAATTTTGTGAAAATCAATTAAAATGCTTCTCCTCCCTCAATTTTGGACCAATTTCTCCCAAACTTGGTAGATGGCAACTTTGGACTAAGCTCCACAAGAAACTTACCCGGTTTTTAGAATTTCATAAGCGTTTGGCCGTGGCAGCCAATCAAAATTGGAGGCGCAGACGCCAAACAGGAAGTGTGCTCATATTTCGGCCGCCCTTTGGCGTATCTTAACCAAACTTGGTGGGTTTATGCCCCACCCCTCCATGAAGGACCCCAAAGAATTTGGAACAAATTGGCTGCTAGGGGGCGCTATAACTAGGAAAAATGTCTTTTGACTCATATCTCATGATGCGTTTTGGCTAGAAACAAAATTCCACTGCCTATGGAATCCTTGGGTCAAGACGAATCTATCGCACCCTATGACGTCATATTCTGCCTTGAGGATTTTCCGCCATTTTGAATTTTGTTAAAATCAATGAAATTCTATGGAAACCCATAGAACCGTCTGACGACAGGTTTTCAAATTTGGCACACTGATTCTAGGATGGCTCAAGGTTCTTGTCAGCAAATTTCAACTCACCACCTCAAACTCTCTAGCGCCAACAACAGGCCAAAGTTGCAGGTACATTTCTGCTTGTTACTTTTGAACCGTATGTCTGATCGTCAAAATCTGTGTATCGCTGGAATCCTTGGGTCAAAACGAATCCAACGCATCCTATGCCGTCATATTCCGCCTTGTATCTTTTCCGCCATTTTGAATTATGTGAAAATCAATTAAAATGCTTCTCCTCCCTCAATTTTTGACCAATTCCTTCCAAACTTGGTAGATGGCAATGTTGCACTAAGCTGCACAAAAAACTTACCCGGTTTTTCGAATTTCATAAGCGTTTGGCCGTGGCTGCCAATCAAACTTGGATGTGCAGACGCGAAACAGGACGTGTGCTCATATCTCGGCAGCCCTTTGATCTTTCTTAACCAAACTTGGTGGGATTATGCCCCACCCCTCCATAAGTGCCCCTACCACATTTGGTGCACTTTGGCCATTAGGGGGCGCTATAACTTTCCAAAATGTGTTTTGGCTCATATATAATTGAGCTCATATCTCAGCAGTCTTTTAGCACACACACACACACACACACACACACACACACCTAGTACACTTGAAGTAATTTCAGCCATCACAGTCAATCGAATTTGACGGTGAAGCCGTGCATGCCTCTAACCATCTGGTTGGAGGTACATTTCTGCTTGTAAACACTTCCTGTGCGTGCCTATGACCGTCTGCCTGGTCAGTTCTTTCTGTTGCCATGGCAACTTAGGCTGGGTCACACTGCTTGGCCCCGCATTGCTGCTTGCAGCTATATTTATAATTCAACTTTCTTCTCCTATGGGAAGTCAATGGCAGCCCATAGAGCCACACATAGGAAAATGCTCAAATTTGGCAGACACATTTCAGACAGTCTCAGCATTCCCCACAACAATTTTTAGGTCCCCACCCCCAACCCTCTAGCGCCACCAGCAGGTCAAAGTTGCAGGTACATTTCTGCTTGTAACTTTTGAACCGGATGTCCGATTTTCAAAAACTTGGTATCCCTGGAATCCTTGGGTCAAGACGAATCCAAAGCACCCCAAGACGTCATTTTCCGCCCATATAGTTTTCCCGCCATTTTGAATTTTGTGAAAATCAATTAAAATGCTTCTCCTCCCTCAATTTTTGACCAATTTCTCCCAAACTTGGTAGATGGCAACTTTGGACTAAGCTGCACAAGAAACTTACCCGGTTTTTAGAATTTCATAAGCGTTTGGCCGTGGCAGCCAATCAAATTTGACGGCGCATACGCCAAACAGGAAGTGTGCTCATATCTCTGCCGCCCTTTGGCGTATCTTAACGAAACTTGGTGGCTTTATGCCCTACCCCTCCAAAATGGCCCACAAAAAATTTGGAACAAATGGGCTGCTAGGGGGCGCTATAACTAGGAAAAATGACTTTTGGCTCATATCTCATGATCCGTTTGGGCTAGAAACAAAATTCCACTGCCTCTGGAATCCTTGGGTCAAGACGAATCCATCGCACCCTATGACGTCATATTCTGCCTTGAGGATTTTCCGCCATTTTGAATTTTGTTAAAATCAATGAAATTCTATGGCAACCCATAGAACCGTCTGACTAGAGGTTTTCAAATTATGCACACTGATTCTAGGCTGCCTCAAGGTTCTTGTCACCAAATTTCAACTCACCACCTCAAACTCTCTAGCGCCACCAACAGGTCAAAGTTGCAGGTACATTTCTGCTTGTTACTTTTGAACCGTATGTCTGATCGTCAATATCTTAGGATCGCTGTAATACTTCAGTCAAAACGAATCCAATGCACCCTATAGCGTCATATTCCGCCTGGTATATTTTCCGCCATTTTGAATTTTGTGAAAATCAATTAAAATGCTTCTCCTCCCTCAATTTTTGACCAATTCCTTCCAAACTTGGTAGTTGGGAACTTTGGACTAAGCTGCACAAGAAACTTACCCGGTTTTTAGAAATTCATAAGCGTTTGGCCGTGGCTGCCAATCAAATTTGGCGTTGCAGACGCAACACAGGAAGTGTGCTCATATCTCGGCAGCCCTTTGACCTTTCTTAACCAAACTTGGTGGGATTGTGTCTCACCCGTCCAAAAGGGCCCTTACCAGATTTGGTGCACATTGGCCATTAGGGGGCGCTATAACTTTCCAAAATGTCTTTTGGCTCATATATCATTGAGCTCATATCTCAGCAGTCTTTTAGCACACACACACACACACCTAGTACACTTGAAGTAATTTCAGCCATCACATAGGGAGTTCACACGGCACATATTTGCATCGATGCTGCACCGATGTATTTTGTTGCGATATATCTTACACCGGTGTAAATTTTGCGCAGCGTTCACACGTCACAACCCTGCTTACTAGAGAGAAGCGTGTTAGCACCGGTGCAGCCCCACTTGCGGTCACACGGCAGTTTCTGCGACCATGTTATAGTAGCAAAAACTATTACTATCATTTCCTTTGATAGTAATAAAGTTTTGATATTTCCTTTTATTACTATCATTTCCTATCATTATTACTATCATTTCCGATAGTAATAATGCAGAAATGAAATATGCACATGCGTGAAACTGTACTTCTTTTTCCCGGTTGTCATGGCATCACCAAGCGCCGGGAAAACAACGTGGATGAAGACACCAGTGTTGCCAGATATTGCTGACGTTTTCCAACCCAAAATATGTTCAAATCCGTCAAAATGCACTTAAAACTGCCAAATCTGGCAACACTGGAAGACACGCAGTTCTGTTGTTGTTGATATTCGCCATTTTGGAAGCGCAAAATACCAGGATGCAAGTTATGCAATGCCCGGATGTAATCAACTCTCCTCACGCGTAGCGAGTCTACCCCTGTAGCGTTCAGACGTCCCATTTTATATCGGTGCTGCCCCGCAAACTAGCATTTACTCCGGAGTAAATTTCTTAAACCACCTCCCGAGCAGGGTTAGATTTGCACCGGTTTAAGCAGCTTTCAGGGGCTACACCGGTATAACTTTGTACCGTGTGAACGCTCTACCGGGGCGGCCCCGGTGCTACACCGGAGTAAAAGTTGCCGTGTGAACACCCCTACAGTCAATCGAATTTGATGGTGAAGCCGTGCATGCCTCTAACCATCTGGTTGGAGGTACATTTCTGCTTGTAAACACTTCCTGTGCGTGCCTATGACCGTCTGCCTGGTCAGTTCTTTCTGTTGCCATGGCAACTTAGGCTGGGTCACGCTGCTTGGCCCCGCATTGCTGCTTGCAGCTATATTTAGGGGCCAAGCAGCGAAGCTGGCGAAGGCCCCTAATGAGTTTGTCGGTTTTCTTATTATTAGGGGCCAAGCAGCGAAGCTGGCGAAGGCCCCTAATGAGTTTGTCGGTTTTCTTATTATTATTATTATTATTAGGGGCCAAGCAGCGAAGCTGGCGAAGGCCCCTAATGAGTTTGTCGGTTTTCTTATTATTATTAGGGGCCAAGCAGCGAAGCTGGCGAAGGCCCCTAATGAGTTTGTCGGTTTTCTTCTTATTATTATTATTATTATTATTATTATTCAACTTTCTTCTCCTATGGGATGTCAATGGCAGCCCATAGAACCACACATAGGAAAATGCTCAAATTTGGCACACACATTCTAGACAGTCTCAGCATTCCCCACAACAATTTTTAGGTCCCCACCCCCAACCCTCTAGCGCCACCAGCAGGTCAAAGTTGCAGGTACATTTCTGCTTGTAACTTTTGAACCGTTGGTCCGATTTTCAAAAACTTGGTACCCCTGGAATCCTTGGGTCAAGACGAATCCAAAGCACCCCATGACGTCATTTTCCGCCCATATAGTTTTCCCGCCATTTTGAATTTTGTGAAAATCAATTAAAATGCTTCTCCTCCCTCAATTTTGGACCAATTTCTCCCAAACTTGGTAGATGGCAACTTTCGACTAAGCTCCACAAGAAACTTACCCGGTTTTTAGAATTTCATAAGCGTTTGGCCGTGGCAGCCAATCAAAATTGGAGGCGCAGACGCCAAACAGGAAGTGTGCTCATATTTCGGCCGGCCTTTGGCGTATCTGAACGAAACTTGGTGGGTTTATGCCCCACCCCTCCATGAAGGACCCCAAAGAATTTGGAACAAATTGGCTGCTAGGGGGCGCTATAACTAGGAAAAATGTCTTTTGGCTCATATCTCATGATGCCTTTTGGCTAGAAACAAAATTCCACTGCCTATGGAATCCTTGGGTCAAGACGAATCTATCGCACCCTATGACGTCATATTCTGCCTTGAGGATTTTCCGCCATTTTGAATTTTGTTAAAATCAATGAAATTCTATGGAAACCCATAGAACCGTCTGACGACAGGTTTTCAAATTTGGCACACTGATTCTAGGCTGGCTCAAGGTTCTTGTCAGCAAATTTCAACTCACCACCTCAAACTCTCTAGCGCCAACAACAGGCCAAAGTTGCATGTACATTTCTGCTTGTTACTTTTGAACCGTATGTCTGATCGTCAAAATCTGTGTATCGCTGGAATCCTTGGGTCAAAACGAATCAAACGCATCCTATGCCGTCATATTCCGCCTTGTATATTTTCCGCCATTTTGAATTATGTGAAAATCAATTAAAATGCTTCTCCTCCCTCAATTTTTGACCAATTCCTTCCAAACTTGGTAGATGGCAACGTTGCACTAAGCTGCACAAAAAACTTACCCGGTTTTTCGAATTTCATAAGCGTTTGGCCGTGGCTGCCAATCAAACTTGGATGTGCAGACGCGAAACAGGACGTGTGCTCATATCTCGGCAGCCCTTTGATCTTTCTTAACCAAACTTGGTGGGATTATGCCCCACCCCTCCATAAGTGCCCATACCACATTTGGTGCACTTTGGCCATTAGGGGGCGCTATAACTTTCCAAAATGTGTTTTGGCTCATATATAATTGAGCTCATATCTCAGCAGTCTTTTAGCACACACACGCGCACACACACACACACACACCTAGTACACTTGAAGTAATTTCAGCCATCACAGTCAATCGAATTTGACGGTGAAGCCGTGCATGCCTCTAACCATCTGGTTGGAGGTACATTTCTGCTTGTAAACACTTCCTGTGCGTGCCTATGACCGTCTGCCTGGTCAGTTCTTTCTGTTGCCATGGCAACTTAGGCTGGGTCACACTGCTTGGCCCCGCATTGCTGCTTGCAGCTATATTTATTATTAGGGGCCAAGCAGCGAAGCTGGCGAAGGCCCCTAATGAGTTTGTCGGTTTTCTTATTATTATTATTATTATTATTATTATTCAACTTTCTTCTCCTATGGGATGTCAATGGCAGCCCATAGAACCACACATAGGAAAATGCTCAAATTTGGCACACACATTCTAGACAGTCTCAGCATTCCCCACAACAATTTTTAGGTCCCCACCCCCAACCCTCTAGCGCCACCAGCAGGTCAAAGTTGCAGGTACATTTCTGGTTGTAACTTTTGAACCGTTGGTCCGATTTTCAAAAACTTGGTATCCCTGGAATCCTTGGGTCAAGACGAATCCAAAGCACCCCATGACGTCATTTTCCGCCCATATAGTTTTCCCGCCATTTTGAATTTTGTGAAAATCAATTAAAATGCTTCTCCTCCCTCAATTTTGGACCAATTTCTCCCAAACTTGGTAGATGGCAACTTTGGACTAAGCTCCACAAGAAACTTACCCGGTTTTTAGAATTTCATAAGCGTTTGGCCGTGGCAGCGAATCAAAATTGGAGGCGCAGACGCCAAACAGGAAGTGTGCTCATATTTCGGCCGCCCTTTGGCGTATCTTAACGAAACTTGGTGGGTTTATGCACCACCCCTCCATGAAGGACCCCAAAGAATTTGGAACAAATTGGCTGCTAGGGGGCGCTATAACTAGGAAAAATGTCTTTTGGCTCATATCTCATGATGCGTTTTGGCTAGAAACAAAATTCCACTGCCTATGGAATCCTTGGGTCAAGACGAATCTATCGCACCCTATGACGTCATATTCTGCCTTGAGGATTTTCCGCCATTTTGAATTTTGTTAAAATCAATGAAATTCTATGGCAACCCATAGAACCGTCTGACGACAGGTTTTCAAATTTGGCACACTGATTCTAGGCTGGCTCAAGGTTCTTGTCAGCAAATTTCAACTCACCACCTCAAACTCTCTAGCGCCAACAACAGGCCAAAGTTGCATGTACATTTCTGCTTGTTACTTTTGAACCGTATGTCTGATCGTCAAAGTCTGTGTATCGCTGGAATCCTTGGGTCAAAACGAATCCAACGCATCCTATGTCGTCATATTGCGCCTTGGATATTTTCCGCCATTTTGAATTTTGTGAAAATCAATTAAAATGCTTCTCCTCCTTCAATTTTTGGCCAATTCGTTCCAAACTTGGTATATGGCAACTTTGGACTAAGCTGCACATAAAACTTACCCGGTTTTTTGAATTTCATAAGCGTTTGGCCGTGGCAGCCAATCAAATTTGGCCGTGCAGATGCGAAACAGGAAGTGTGCTCATATCTCGGCGGCCCTTTGACCATTCTTAACCAAACTTGGTGGGATTATGCCCCACCCCTCCAAAAGGGCCCATACCACATTTGGTGCACATTGGCCATTAGGGGGCGCTATAACTTTCCAAAATGTGTTTTGGCTCATATATAATTGAGCTCATATCTCAGCAGTCTTTTAGCACACACACACACACACACACACACACACCTAGTACACTTGAAGTAATTTCAGCCATCACAGTCAATCGAATTTGACGGTGAAGCCGTGTATGCCTCTAACAATCTGGTTGGAGGTACATTTCTGCTTGTAAACACTTCCTGTGCGTGCCTATGACCGTCTGCCTGGTCAGTTCTTTCTGTTGCCATGGCAACTTAGGCTGGGTCACACTGCTTGGCCCCGCATTGCTGCTTGCAGCTATATTTATTATTATTATTATTCAACTTTCTTCTCCTATGGGAAGTCAATGGCAGCCCATAGAACCACACATAGGAAAATGCTCAAATTTGGCACACCCATTGGAGACAGTCTCAGCATTCCCCACAACAATTTTTAGGTCCCCAGCCCCAACCCTCTAGCGCCACCAGCAGGTCAAAGTTGCAGGTACATTTCTGCTTGTAACTTTTGAACCGTTGGTCCGATTTTCAAAAACTTGGTATCCCTGGAATCCTTGGGTCAAGACGAATCCAAAGCACCCCATGATGTCATTTTCCGCCCATATAGTTTTCCCGCCATTTTGAATTTTGTGAAAATCACTTAAAATGCTTCTCCTCCCTCAATTTTGGACCAATTTCTCCCAAACTTGGTAGATGGCAACTTTGGACTAAGCTGCACAAGAAACTTACCCGGTTTTTAGAATTTCATAAGCGTTTGGCCGTGGCAGCCAATCAAAATTGGCGGCGCAGACGCCAAACAGGAAGTGTGCTCATATTTCGGCCGCCCTTTGGCGTATCTTAACGAAACTTGGTGAGTTTATGCCATACCCCTCGCTGAAGGACCCCAAAAAATTTGGAACAAATTGGCTGCTAGGGGGCGCTATAACTAGGAAAAATGTCTTTTGGCTCATATCTCATGATGCGTTTTGGCTAGAAACAAAATTCCACTGCCTATGGAATCCTTGGGTCAAGTCGAATCTATCGCACCCTATGACGTCATATTCTGCCTTGAGGATTTTCCGCCATTTTGAATTTTGTTAAAATCAATGAAATTCTATGGAAACCCATAGATCCGTCTGACGACAGGTTTTCAAATTTGGCACACTGATTCTAGGCTGCCTCACGGTGCTTGTCAGCAAATTTCAACTCAGCATCTCAAACTCTCTAGCGCCAACAACAGGTCAAAGTTGCAAGTACATTTCTGCTTGTTACTTTTGAACCGTATGTCTGATCGTCAAAATCTTAGTATGGCTGGAATCCTTGGGTCAACCCGAATCCAACGCACCCTATGGCGTCATATTCCGCCTGGTATATTTTCCGCCATTTTGAATTTTGTGAAAATCAATTAAAATGCTTCTCCTCCCTCAATTTTTGACCATTTCCTTCCAAACTTGGTACATGGCAACTTTGGACTAAGCTGCACTAAAAACTTACCCGGTTTTTCGAATTTCATAAGCGTTTGGCCGTGGCTGCCAATCAAATTTGGCTGTGCAGACGCGAAACAGGAAGTGTGCTCATATCTCGGCAGCCCTTTGACCTTTCTTAACCAAACTTGGTGGGATTATGCACCACCCCTCCAAAATGGCCCATACCACATTTGGTGCACATTGGCCATTAGGGGGCGCTATAACTTTCCAAAATGTGTTTTGGCTCTTACATCATTGAGCTCATATCTCAGCAGTCTTTTAGCACAGACACACACACACACACACACACACACCTAGTACACTGGAAGTAATTTCAGCCATCACAGTCAATCGAATTTGACGGTGAAGCCGTGCATGCCTCTAACCGTCTGGTTGGAGGTACATTCCTGCTTGTAAACACTTCCTGTGCGTGCCTATGACCGTCTGCCTGGTCAGTAGTTTCTGTTGCCATGGCAACTTAGGCTGGGTCACACTGCTTGGCCCCGGATTGCTGCTTGCAGCTATATTTAGGGGCCAAGCAGCGAAGCTGGCGAAGGCCCCTAATGAGTTTGTCGGTTTTCTTATTATTGGGGCCAAGCAGCGAAGCTGCGAAGGCACCCATAGTGATTCTATTGTTTCTTATTATTATTATTATTATTATTATTATTATTCAGTCCACTTCCGCCTCTGCAAGTCTATGGCAGCCCATAGAACCGTCTGGTAAAAAGTTGTGAAATTTGGCACACTGATTCTAGACACTCTCAACATTCCTCTCAGCAAATTTCAGGCCTCTACCTCAAACCCTCTAGCGCCACCAACAGCTCAAATTCGCAGGTACATTTCTGCTTGTAACTTTTGAACCGTTGGTCTGATTTTCAAAAACTTGGTATCCCTGGAATCCTTGGGCCAAGACGAATCCAAGGCACCCCATGACGTCATTTTCCGCCATATACTTTTCCCGCCATTTTGAATTTTGTGAAAATCAATTAAAATGTTTCAACTCCCTCAATTTTTTACCAATTTCTCCCAAACTTGGAAGATAGCATAATTGGACTAACCTGCACAAAAGTTATACCCGGTGATTTGAATTTCACAAGCGTTTGGCCGTGGCAGCCAATCAAATTTGGCTGCGCAGACGCAAAACAGGAAGTGCACTCATATCTCGGTGGCCCTTTGGCCAATCTTGACGAAACTTGGTGGCATTATGCAAAACCCCTTCCCAAAGGGCCACAACAAATTTGGACCAAATTGGACGCTAGGGGGCGCTATAACTAGGAAAAATGCCTTTTGGCTCATATCTCATGATGCGTTTTGGCTAGAAAGAAAATTCAACTATCTCTGGAATCCATGGGTCAAGACGAATCCATCGCACACTATGACGTCATATTCTGCCTTGAGGATTTTCCGCCATTTTGAATTTTGTTAAAATCAATGAAATTCTATGGCAACGCATAGAACCATCTGACTAGAGGTTTTTAAACTTGGCAAACTGATTCTAGGCTGCCTCAAGGATCTTGTCACCAAATTTCAACTCACCACCTCAAACTCTCTAGCGCCACCAACAGGTCAAAGTTGCAGGTACATTTCTGCTTGTTACTTTTGAACCATATGTCTGATCATCAAAATCTTAGTATCGCTGGAATGCTTGTGTCACAGCGACTCCAACGCGCCCTGTCTTGTCATATTCCACCCAGTAGATTTTCCGCCATTTTGAATTATGTGAAAATCAATTAAAATGCTTCTCCTCCCTCAGTTTTTGAACAATTTCTCCCAAGCTTGGTAGATGGCAACTGGGGACTAATCTGCACAAGAATCTTACCCGGTAATTAGAATTTCCTAAGCGTTTGGCTGTGGCAGCCAATCAAATTTGGCTTGCAGATGCAAAACAGGAAGTGTGCTCATTTCTCGGCCACCCTTTGGCCTATCTTAACGAAACTTGGTGGCTTTATGCAGCACCCCTCCCCAAAGGGCAACAAAAAATTTGGAACAAATTGGCTGCTAGGGGGCGCTATAACTAGGAAAAATGTCTTTTGGCTCATATCTCATGATGCGTTTTGGGTAGAAACAAATTTCCACTATCTCTGGAATCCATGGGTCAAGACGAATGCATCGCACCCTATGCCGTCATATTCTGACTTGAGGATTTTCCGCCATTTTGAATTTTGTTAAAATCAAAGAAATTCGATGGCAACCCATAGAACCGTATGACTAGAGGTTTTCAAATTTGGCAGACTGATTCTAGGCACCCTCAAGGGTCTTGTGACCAAATTTCAACTCACCACCTCAAACTCTCTAGCGCCACCAACAGGTCAAATTCGCAGGTACATTTCTGGTTGTTACTTTTGAACCATACGTCTGATCGTCAAAAGCTTAGTATCTCTGGAATGCTTGGGTCAAAATGAATCCAACGCGCCCTGTTTCGTCATATTGCACCTGGTAGATTTTCCGCCATTTTGAATTATGTGGAAATCAATTAAAATGCTACTCCTCCCTCAGTTTTTGACCATTTTCTCCCAAATTTGGTCCATAGCAACGGTGGAGGAAACTGCACAAGAATCTTACACGGATTTTCGAATTTCATAAGCGTTTGGCTGTGGCAGCCAATCAAATTTGGCTGCACAGACGCGAAAGAGGATGTGTGCTCACATCTCGGCCGCCCTTTGGCAGATCTTAACGAAACTTGGTGGCATTATGACAGACACCACCAGAAAGGTCCCCAAAAAACGTGGACCAACTTGGCCGCTAGGGGGCGCTATAACTAGCAAAAATGAATTTTGGCTCATATCTCATGATGCGTTTGGGCTAAAAACAAAATTCCACGATCTCTGGAATCCTTGGTTCAAGCCGAATCCATCGCACCCTATCACGTCATATTCAGCCTTGAGGATTTTCCGCCATTTTGAATTTTGTTAAAATCAATGAAATTCTATGGCAACCCATAGAACCGTCAGACGAGAGGTTGAGAAATTTGGCACACTGATTCTAGGCTCGCTCAAGGTTCTTGTCAGCAAATTTCAACTCACCGCCTCAAACTCTCTAGCGCCACCAACAGGACAAAGTTGGAAGTACATCTCTGCTTGTTACTTTTGAACCGTACGGCTGATTGTCAAAATCTTAGTATTGCTGGAATCCATCGGTCAAACCGAATCCAACCTATCCTATCTCGTCATATTGCACCTGGTAGATTTTCCGCCATTTTGAAATTTGTTAAAATCATGTAAATTGCTACTCCTCCCTCAATTTTTGACCAAATTTGCCCAGACTTGGTTGATAGCATCATTGCACCAAGCCGCACAAAATTTATCCTCAGTCTTTTGAAATTTTTAAACTGTTTGGCCGCAGCAGCCAATGAAACTCAGCTGCGAAGATGTCAAACAGGATGTGAGCTCATATCTCGGCAGCCCTTTGACATTTCTTAACCAACCTTGGTGGGATTATGCCCCACCCCTCCGCAAGGTCTCCTACCAAATTTGGTGCACATTGGCCATTAGGGGGCGCTATAACTATACAAAATATATTTTGGCTCATATGTCATTGAGCTCATATGTCAGCAGTCTTCTAGCACACACACACACACACACACACACACACACACACACACATACACACCAAGTACACTTGAAGTAATTTCAGCCATCACAGTCAATCGAATTTGATGATGAAGCCGCCGAACAACAAATGACCTTGTATCTCAGTCAAACGATGGTATATCGACATGAAACTTCTTGTGTGTGCTCGTGACCATCTGTCTGGCCCAAATGCATTCTGCGAGCCTGACGACTAGGCTCATAGGCTGCTTGGCCCCCTCATTGCTGCTTGCAGCTATATTTGGGGGCCAAGCAGCGAAGCTGCGAAGGCACCCATAGTGATTCTATTGTTTCTTATTATTATTATTATTATTATTCAGTCCACTTCCGCCTCTGCAAGTCTATGGCAGCCCATAGAACCGTCTGGTAAAAAGTTGTGAAATTTGGCACACTGATTCTAGACAGTCTCAACATTACTCTCAGCAAATTTCAGGCCTCTACCTCAAACCATCTAGCGCCACCAACAGGTCAAACTCGCAGGTACATTTCTGCTTGTAACTTTTGAACCGTTGGTCCAATTTTCAAAAACTTGGTATCCCTGGAATCCTTGGGCCAAGACGAATCCAACGCACCCCATGACGTCATTTTCCGCCCATATAGTTTTTCCGCCATTTTGAATTTTGTGAAAATCAATTAAAATGCTACTCCTCCCTCAATTTTTGACCAATTTCTCCCAAACTTGGAAGATAGCATAATTGGACCAACCTGCACAAAAGTTATACCCAGTATTTTGAATTTCATAAGCGTTGGGCCGTGGCAGCCAATCAAAATCGGCTGCGCAGATGCAAAACAGGAAGTGCGCTCATATCTCGGCGGCCCTTTGGGCTATCTTGACAAAACTTGGTAGGATTATGCCCCACCCCTTTCCAAACGCCCACATAAAATTTGGAACAAATTGGCCGCTAGGCGGCGCTATAACTAGGAAAAATGTCTTTTGGCTCATATCTCATGATGCGTTTTGGCTAGAAACAAAATTCCACTGCCTATGGAATCCTTGGGTCAAGACGAATCTATCGCACCCTATGACGTCATATTCTGCCTTGAGGATTTTCCGCCATTTTGAATTTTGTTAAAATCAATGAAATTCTATGGAAACCCATAGAACCGTCTGACGACAGGTTTTCAAATTTGGCACACTGATTCTAGGCTGGCTCAAGGTTCTTGTCAGCAAATTTCAACTCACCACCTCGAACTCTCTAGCGCCAACAACAGGCCAAAGTTGCATGTACATTTCTGCTTGTTACTTTTGAACCGTATGTCTGATCGTCAAAATCTGTGTATCGCTGGAATCCTTGGGTCAAAACGAATCCAACGCATCCTATGCCGTCATATTCCGCCTTGTATATTTTCCGCCATTTTGAATGATGTGAAAATCAATTAAAATGCTTCTCCTCCCTCAATTTTTGACCAATTCCTTCCAAACTTGGTAGATGGCAACGTTGCACTAAGCTGCACAAAAAACTTACCCGGTTTTTCGAATTTCATAAGCGTTTGGCCGTGGCTGCCAATCAAACTTGGATGTGCAGACGCGAAACAGGACGTGTGCTCATTTCTCGGCAGCCCTTTGATCTTTCTTAACCAAACTTGGTGGGATTATGCCCCACCCCTCCATAAGTGCCCATACCACATATGGTGCACTTTGGCCATTAGGGGGCGCTATAACTTTCCAAAATGTGTTTTGGCTCATATATAATTGAGCTCATATCTCAGCAGTCTTTTAGCACACACACACACACACACACACACACACACACACACACCTAGTACACTTGAAGTAATTTCAGCCATCACAGTCAATCGAATTTGACGGTGAAGCCGTGCATGCCTCTAACCATCTGGTTGGAGGTACATTTCTGCTTGTAAACACTTCCTGTGCGTGCCTATGACCGTCTGCCTGGTCAGTTCTTTCTGTTGCCATGGCAACTTAGGCTGGGTCACACTGCTTGGCCCCGCATTGCTGCTTGCAGCTATATTTAGGGGCCAAGCAGCGAAGCTGGCGAAGGCCCCTAATGAGTTTGTCGGTTTTCTTATTATTATTATTATTATTATTATTATTCAACTTTCTTCTCCTATGGGAAGTCAATGGCAGCCCATAGAACCACACATAGGAAAATGCTCAAATTTGGCACACACATTCGAGACAGTCTCAGCATTCCCCACAACAATTTTTAGGTCCCCAGCCCCAACCCTCTAGCGCCACCAGCAGGTCAAAGTTGCAGGTACATTTCTGCTTGTAACTTTTGGACCGTTGGTCCGATTTTCAAAAACTTGGTATCCCTGGAATCCTTGGGTCAAGACGAATCCAAAGCACCCCATGACGTCATTTTCCGCCCATATAGTTTTCCCGCCATTTTGAATTTTGTGAAAATCACTTAAAATGCTTCTCCTCCCTCAATTTTGGACCAATTTCTCCCAAACTTGGTAGATGGCAACTTTGGACTAAGCTGCACAAGAAACTTACCCGGTTTTTAGAATTTCATAAGCGTTTGGCCGTGGCAGCCAATCAAAATTGGAGGCGCAGACGCCAAACAGGAAGTGTGCTCATATTTCGGCCGGCCTTTGGCGTATCTTAACGAAACTTGGTGAGTTTATGCCATACCCCTCGCTGAAGGACCCCAAAAAATTTGGAACAAATTGGCTGCTAGGGGGCGCTATAACTAGGAAAAATGTCTTTTGGCTCATATCTCATGATGCGTTTTGGCTAGAAACAAAATTCCACTGCCTATGGAATCCTTGGGTCAAGTCGAATCTATCGCACCCTATGACGTCATATTCTGCCTTGAGGATTTTCCGCCATTTTGAATTTTGTTAAAATCAATGAAATTCTATGGAAACCCATAGACCCGTCTGACGACAGGTTTTCAAATTTGGCACACTGATTCTAGGCTGCCTCACGGTTCTTGTCAGCAAATTTCAACTCAGCATCTCAAACTCTCTAGCGCCAACAACAGGTCAAAGTTGCAAGTACATTTCTGCTTGTTACTTTTGAACCGTATGTCTGATCGTCAAAATCTTAGTATGGCTGGAATCCTTGGGTCAACCCGAATCCAACGCACCCTATGGCGTCATATTCCGCCTGGTATATTTTCCGCCATTTTGAATTTTGTGAAAATCAATTAAAATGCTTCTCCTCCCTCAATTTTTGACCAATTCCTTCCAAACTTGGTACATGGCAACTTTGGACTAAGCTGCACTAAAAACTTACCCGGTTTTTCGAATTTCATTAGCGTTTGGCCGTGGCTGCCAATCAAATTTGGCTGTGCAGACGCGAAACAGGAAGTGTGCTCATATCTCGGCAGCCCTTTGACCTTTCTTAACCAAACTTGGTGGGATTATGCACCACCCCTCCAAAATGGCCCATACCACATTTGGTGCACATTGGCCATTAGGGGGCGCTATAACTTTCCAAAATGTGTTTTGGCTCTTACATCATTGAGCTCATATCTCAGCAGTCTTTTAGCACAGACACACACACACACACACACCTAGTACACTGGAAGTAATTTCAGCCATCACAGTCAATCGAATTTGACGGTGAAGCCGTGCATGCCTCTAACCGTCTGGTTGGAGGTACATTCCTGCTTGTAAACACTTCCTGTGCGTGCCTATGACCGTCTGCCTGGTCAGTTCTTTCTGTTGCCATGGCAACTTAGGCTGGGTCACACTGCTTGGCCCCGGATTGCTGCTTGCAGCTATATTTATTATTCAACTTTCTTCTCCTATGGGAAGTCAATGGCAGCCCATAGAGCCACACATAGGAAAATGCTCAAATTTGGCACACACATTTTAGACACTCTCAGCATTCCCCACAACAATTTTTAGGTCCCCACCCCCAACCCTCTAGCGCCACCAGCAGGTCAAAGTTGCAGGTACATTTCTGCTTGTAACTTTTGAACCGTACGTCCGATTTTCAAAAACTTGGTATCCCTGGAATCCTTGGGTCAAGCCGAATCCAAAGCACCCCATGACGTCATTTTCCGCCCATATAGTTTTCCCGCCATTTTGAATTTTGTGAAAATCAATTAAAATGCTTCTCCTCCCTCAATTTTGGACCAATTTCTCCCAAACTTGGTAGATGGCAACTGTGGACTAAGCTGCACAAGAAACTTACCCGGTTTTTAGAATTTCATAAGCGTTTGGCCGTGGCAGCCAATCAAATTTGGCGGCGCAGACGCCAAACAGGAAGTGTGCTCATATTTCGGCCGCCCTTTGGCGTATCTTAACGAAACTTGGTGGGTTTATGCCCCACCCCTCCCTGAAGGACACCAAAAAAATTGGAACAAATTGGCTGCTAGGGGGCGCTATAACTAGGAAAAATGTCTTTTGGCTCATATCTCATGATGCCTTTTGGCTAGAAACAAAATTCCACTGCCTATGGAATCCTTGAGTCAAGACGAATCTATCGCACCCTATGACGTCATATTCTGCCTTGAGGATTTTCCGCCATTTTGAATTTCGTTAAAATCAATGAAATTCTATGGAAACCCATAGAACCGTCTGACAACAGGTTTTCATATTTGGCACACTGATTCTAGGCTGGCTCAAGGTTCTTGTCAGCAAATTTCAACTCACCACCTCAAACTCTCTAGCGCCAACAACAGGCCAAAGTTGCATGTACATTTCTGCTTGTTACTTTTGACCCGTATGTCTGATCGTCAAAATCTGTGTATCGCTGGAATCCTTGGGTCAAAACGAATCCAACGCATCCTATGCCGTCATATTCCGCCTTGTATATTTTCCGCCATTTTGAATTATGTGCAAATCAATTAAAATGCTTCTCCTCCCTCAATTTTTGACCAATTCCTTCCAAACTTGGTAGATGGCAACGTTGCACTAAGCTGCACAAAAAACTTACCCAGTTTTTCGAATTTCATAAGCGTTTGGCCGTGGCTGCCAATCAAACTTGGCTGTGCAGACGCGACACAGGACGTGTGCTCATATCTCGGCAGCCCTTTGATCTTTCTTAACCAAACTTGGTGGGATTATGCCCCACCCCTCCATAAGGGCCCATACCACATTTGGTGCACATTGGCCATTAGGGGGCGCTATAACTTTCCAAAATGTGTTTTGGCTCATATATAATTGAGCTCATATCTCAGCAGTCTTTTAGCACACACACACACACACACACACACACACACACACCTAGTACACTTGAAGTAATTTCAGCCATCACAGTCAATCGAATTTGACGGTGAAGCCGTGCATGCCTCTAACCATCTGGTTGGAGGTACATTTCTGCTTGTAAACACTTGCTGTGCGTGCCTCTGACCGACTGCCTGGTCAGTTCTTTCTGTTGCCATGGCAACTTAGGCTGGGTCACACTGCTTGGCCCCGCATTGCTGCTTGCAGCTATATTTGGGGGCCAAGCAGCAAAGCTGCGAAGGCACCCATAGTGATTCTATTGTTTCTTATTATTATTATTATTATTATTATTATTATTATTATTATTATTATTATTATTATTCAGTCCACTTCCGCCTCTGCAAGTCTATGGCAGCCCATAGAACCGTCTGGTAAAAAGTTGTGAAATTTGGCACACTGATTCTAGACACTCTCAACATTCCTCTCACCAAATTTCAGGCCTCTACCTCAAACCCGTTAGCGCCACCAACAGGTCAAAGTCCCAGGTACATTTCTGCTTGTAACTTTTGAACCGTTGGTCTGATTTTCAAAAACTTGGTATCCCTGGAATCCTTGGGCCAAGACGAATCCAACGCACCCCATGACGTCATTTCCCGCCCATATATTTTTCCCGCCATTTTGAATTTTGTGAAAATCAATTAAAATGTTTCAACTCCCTCAATTTTTTACCAATTTCTCCCAAACTTGGAAGATAGCATAATTGGACCAACCTGCACAAAAGTTATACCCGGTGATTTGAATTTCACAAGCGTTTGGCCGTGGCAGCCAATCAAACTTGGCTGCAAAGATGCGAAACAGGAAGTGTGCTCATTTCTCGGCCACCCTTTGGCGTATCTTAACGAAACTTGGTGCCTTTATGCAGCACCCCTCCCGAAAGGGCCCCAAAAAATTTGGAACAAATTGGCTGCTAGGGGGCGCTATAACTAGGAAAAATGTCTTTTGGCTCATATCTCATGACTCGTTTTGGCTAGAAACAAAATTCCACTATGGCAGGAATCCTTGGCTCAAGACGAATCCATCGCACCCTATGACGTCATATTCTGCCTTGAGGATTTTCCGCCATTTTGAATTTTGTTAAAATCAGTGAAATTCTATGGCAACGCATAGAACCGTCTGACTAGAGGTTTTTAAACTTGGCACACTGATTCTAGGCTCCCTCAAGGATCTTGTCACCAAATTTCAACTCAGCACCTCAAACTCTCTAGCGCCACCAACAGGTCAAAGTTGCAAGTACACTTCTGCTTGTTACTTTTGAACCATATGTCTGATCATCAAAATCTTAGTATCGCTGGAATAATTGGGTCACCACGAATCCAGCGGCCCTGTCTCGTCATATTCCACCCAGGAGATTTTCCGCCATTTTGAATTATGTGAAAATCAATTAAAATGCTTCTCCTCCCACAATTTTTGAAGAATTTCTCCCAAACTTGGTACATGGCAACTGGGGACTAAGCTGCACAAGAAACATACCCGGTTTTTAGAATTTCTTAAGCGTTTGGCCGTGGCAGCCAATCAAATTTGGCTGGCAGATGCAAGACAGGAAGTGTGCTCATTTCTCGGCGAACCTTTGGCGTATCTTAACGAAACTTGGTGACTTTATGCAACACCCCTCCCCAAAGAGCAGCAAAAAATTTGGAACAAATTGGCTGCTAGGGGGCGCTATAACTAGGAAAAATGTCTTTTGGCTCATATCTCATGATGCGTTTTGCCTAGAAACAAAATTCCACTATGTCAGGAATCCTTGGCTCAAGCCGAATCCACCGCACCCTATGACGTCATATTCTGCCTTGAGGATTTTCCACCATTTTGAATTTTGTTAAAATCAATGAAATTCTATGGCAATGCATAGAACCGTCTGACTAGAGGTTTTTAAACTTGGCACACTGATTCTAGGCTGCCTCAAGGATCTTGTCACCAAATTT
>NC_083572.1:425000-435000 GCF_027579695.1 Neoarius graeffei | reverse complement strand
GTAACTTTAGACTAACTGTCTGCCTGGTCAGTTCTTTCTGTTGCCATGGCAACTTAGGCTGGGTCACACTGCTTGGCCCCGCATTGCTGCTTGCAGCTATATTTATTATTATTATTAGGGGCCAAGCAGCGAAGCTGGCGAAGGCCCCTAATGAGTTTGTCGGTTTTCTTATTAGGGGCCAAGCAGCGAAGCTGGCGAAGGCCCCTAATGAGTTTGTCGGTTTTCTTATTAGGGGCCAAGCAGCGAAGCTGGCGAAGGCCCCTAATGAGTTTGTCGGTTTTCTTATTATTATTATTATTATTATTATTATTCAACTTTCTTCTCCTATGGGAAGTCAATGGCAGCCCATAGAACCACACATAGGAAAATGCTCAAATTTGGCACACACATTCGAGACAGTCTCAGCATTCCCCACAACAATTTTTAGGTCCCCAGCCCCAACCCTCTAGCGCCACCAGCAGGTCAAAGTTGCAGGTACATTTCTGCTTGTAACTTTTGAACCGTTGGTCCGATTTTCAAAAACTTGGTATCCCTGGAATCCTTGGGTCAAGACGAATCCAAAGCACCCCATGACGTCATTTTCCGCCCATATAGTTTTCCCGCCATTTTGAATTTTGTGAAAATCACTTAAAATGCTTCTCCTCCCTCAATTTTGGACCAATTTCTCCCAAACTTGGTAGATGGCAACTTTGGACTAAGCTGCACAAGAAACTTACCCGGTTTTTAGAATTTCATAAGCGTTTGGCCGTGGCAGCCAATCAAAATTGGAGGCGCAGACGCCAAACAGGAAGTGTGCTCATATTTCGGCCGGCCTTTGGCGTATCTTAACGAAACTTGGTGAGTTTATGCCATACCCCTCGCTGAAGGACCCCAAAAAATTTGGAACAAATTGGCTGCTAGGGGGCGCTATAACTAGGAAAAATGTCTTTTGGCTCATATCTCATGATGCGTTTTGGCTAGAAACAAAATTCCACTGCCTATGGAATCCTTGGGTCAAGTCGAATCTATCGCACCCTATGACGTCATATTCTGCCTTGAGGATTTTCCGCCATTTTGAATTTTGTTAAAATCAATGAAATTCTATGGAAACCCATAGAACCGTCTGACGACAGGTTTTCAAATTTGGCACACTGATTCTAGGCTGCCTCACGGTTCTTGTCAGCAAATTTCAACTCAGCATCTCAAACTCTCTAGCGCCAACAACAGGTCAAAGTTGCAAGTACATTTCTGCTTGTTACTTTTGAACCGTATGTCTGATCGTCAAAATCTTAGTATGGCTGGAATCCTTGGGTCAACCCGAATCCAACGCACCCTATGGCGTCATATTCCGCCTGGTATATTTTCCGCCATTTTGAATTTTGTGAAAATCAATTAAAATGCTTCTCCTCCCTCAATTTTTGACCAATTCCTTGCAAACTTGGTAGATGGCAACTTTGGACTAAGCTGCACTAAAAACTTACCCGGTTTTTCGAATTTCATAAGCGTTTGGCCGTGGCTGCCAATCAAATTTGGCTGTGCAGACGCGAAACAGGAAGTGTGCTCATATCTCGGCAGCCCTTTGACCTTTCTTAACCAAACTTGGTGGGATTATGCAACACCCCTCCAAAATGGCCCATACCACATTTGGTGCACATTGGCCATTAGGGGGCGCTATAACTTTCCAAAATGTGTTTTGGCTCTTACATCATTGAGCTCATATCTCAGCAGTCTTTTAGCACAGACACACACACACACACACACACACCTAGTACACTGGAAGTAATTTCAGCCATCACAGTCAATCGAATTTGACGGTGAAGCCGTGCATGCCTCTAACCGTCTGGTTGGAGGTACATTCCTGCTTGTAAACACTTCCTGTGCGTGCCTATGACCGTCTGCCTGGTCAGTTCTTTCTGTTGCCATGGCAACTTAGGCTGGGTCACCCTGCTTGGCCCCGGATTGCTGCTTGCAGCTATATTTATTATTATTATTATTATTATTCAACTTTCTTCTCCTATGGGAAGTCAATGGCAGCCCATAGAACCACACATAGGAAAATGCTCAAATTTGGCACACACATTGGAGACAGTCTCAGCATTCCCCACAACAATTTTTAGGTCCCCAGCCCCAACCCTCTAGCGCCACCAGCAGGTCAAAGTTGCAGGTACATTTCTGCTTGTAACTTTTGAAGCGTTGGTCCGATTTTCAAAAACTTGGTATCCCTGGAATCCTTGGGTCAAGACGAATCCAAAGCACCCCATGACGTCATTTTCCGCCCATATAGTTTTCCCGCCATTTTGAATTTTGTGAAAATCACTTAAAATGCTTCTCCTCCCTCAAATTTGGACCGATTTCTCCCAAACTTGGTAGATGGCTACTTTGGACTAAGCTGCACAAGAAACTTACCCGGTTTTTAGAATTTCATAAGCGTTTGGCCGTGGCAGCCAATCAAAATTGGCGGCGCAGACGCCAAACAGGAAGTGTGCTCATATTTCGGCCGCCCTTTGGCGTATCTTAACGAAACTTGGTGACTTTATGCCACACCCCTCCATGAAGGACCCCAAAAAATTTGGAACAAATTGGCTGCTAGGGGGCGCTATAACTAGGAAAAATGTCTTTTGGCTCATATCTCATGATGCGTTTTGGCTAGAAACAAAATTCCACTGCCTATGGAATCCTTGGGTCAAGTCGAATCTATCGCACCCTATGACGTCATATTCTGCCTTGAGGATTTTCCGCCATTTTGAATTTTGTTAAAATCAATGAAATTCTATGGAAACCCATAGAACCGTCTGACGACAGGTTTTCAAATTTGGCACACTGATTCTAGGCTGCCTCACGGTTCTTGTCAGCAAATTTCAACTCAGCATCTCAAACTCTCTAGCGCCAACAACAGGTCAAAGTTGCAAGTACATTTCTGCTTGTTACTTTTGAACCGTATGTCTGATCGTCAAAATCTTAGTATGGCTGGAATCCTTGGGTCAACCCGAATCCAACGCACCCTATGGCGTCATATTCGGCCTGGTATATTTTCCGCCATTTTGAATTTTGTGAAAATCAATTAAAATGCTTCTCCTCCCTCAATTTTTGACCAATTCCTTCCAAACTTGGTAGATGGCAACTTTGGACTAAGCTGCACTAAAAACTTACCCGGTTTTTCGAATTTCATAAGCGTTTGGCCGTGGCTGCCAATCAAATTTGGCTGTGCAGACGCGAAACAGGAAGTGTGCTCATATCTCGGCAGCCCTTTGACCTTTCTTAACCAAACTTGGTGGGATTATGCACCACCCCTCCAAAATGGCCCATACCACATTTGGTGCACATTGGCCATTAGGGGGCGCTATAACTTTCCAAAATGTGTTTTGGCTCTTACGTCATTGAGCTCATATCTCAGCAGTCTTTTAGCACAGACACACACACACACACACACACCTAGTACACTGGAAGTAATTTCAGCCATCACAGTCAATCGAATTTGACGGTGAAGCCGTGCATGCCTCTAACCGTCTGGTTGGAGGTACATTCCTGCTTGTAAACACTTCCTGTGCGTGCCTATGACCGTCTGCCTGGTCAGTTCTTTCTGTTGCCATGGCAACTTAGGCTGGGTCACACTGCTTGGCCCCGGATTGCTGCTTGCAGCTATATTTAGGGGCCAAGCAGCGAAGCTGGCGAAGGCCCCTAATGAGTTTGTCGGTTTTCTTATTATTATTATTATTATTATTATTATTCAACTTTCTTCTCCTATGGGATGTCAATGGCAGCCCATAGAACCACACATAGGAAAATGCTCAAATTTGGCACACACATTCTAGACAGTCTCAGCATTCCCCACAACAATTTTTAGGTCCCCACCCCCAACCCTCTAGCGCCACCAGCAGGTCAAAGTTGCAGGTACATTTCTGGTTGTAACTTTTGAACCGTACGTCCGATTTTCAAAATCTTGGTATCCCTGGAATCCTTGGGTCAAGACGAATCCAAAGCACCCCTTGACGTCATTTTCCGCCCATATAGTTTTCCCGCCATTTTGAATTTTGTGAAAATCAATTAAAATGCTTCTCCTCCCTCAATTTTTGACCAATTTCTCCCAAACTTTGTAGATGGCAACTTTGGACTAAGCTGCACAAGAAACTTACCCGGTTTTTAGAATTTCGTAAGCGTTTGGCCGTGGCAGCCAATCAAAATTGATTGCACAGACGCCAAACAGGAAGTGTGCTCATATCTCTGCCGCCCTTTGGCGTATCTTAACGAAACTTGGTGGCTTTATGCCCAACCCCTCCAAAATGGCCCACCAAAAATTTGGAACAAATTGGCCGCTAGGCGGCGCTATAACTAGGAAAAATGTCTTTCGGCTCATATCTCATGATGCGTTTGGGCTAGAAACAAAATTCCACTGCCTCTGGAATCCTTGCGTCAAGTCGAATCTATCGCACCCTATGACGTCATATTCTGCCTTGAGGATTTTCCGCCATTTTGAATTTTGTTAAAATCAATGAAATTCAATGGCAACCCATAGAACCGTCTGACGACAGGTTTTCAAATTTGGCACACTGATTCTAGGCTGCCTCAAGGTTCTTGTCCGCAAATTTCAACTCACCACCTCAAACTCTCTAGCGCCACCAACAGGTCAAAGTTGCATGTACATTTCTGCTTGTTACTTTTGAACCGTACGTCTGATCGTCAAAATCTTAGTATCGCTTCAATCGTTGGGTCAAACCGAATCCAACGCACCCTATCGCGTCATATTCTGCCTTGTATATTTTCCGCCATTTTGAATTATGTGAAAATCAATTAAAATGCTTCTCCTCCCTCAATTTTTGACCAATTCCTTCCAAACTTGGTCCATGGCAACGTTGGACTAAGCTGCACAAAAAACTTACCCGGTTTTTCGAATTTCATAAGCGTTTGGCCGTGGCTCCCAATCAAACTTGGCGGTGCAGATGCGAAACAGGAAGTGTGCTCATATCTCGGCAGCCCTTTGACCTTTCTAAACCAAACTTGGTGGGATTGTGCGCTACCCCTCCAAAGGGGCCCATACCACAATTGGTGCACATTGGCCATTAGGGGGCGCTATAACTTTCCAAAATGTGTTTTGGCTCATATATCATTGAGCTCATATCTCAGCAGTCTTTTTGCACACACACACACACACACACACACACACACACACACACCTAGTACACTTGAAGTAATTTCAGCCATCACAGTCAATCGAATTTGACGGTGAAGCCATGCATGCCTCTAACCATCTGGTTGGAGGTACATTTCTGCTTGTAAACACTTCCTATGCGTGCCTATGACCATCTGCCTGGTCAGTTCTTTCTGTTGCCATGGCAACTTAGGCTGGGTCACACTGCTTGGCCCCGCATTGCTGCTTGCAGCTATATTTATTATTCAACTTTCTTCTCCTATGGGATGTCAATGGCAGCCCATAGAACCACACATAGGAAAATGCTCAAATTTGGCACACACATTCTAGACAGTCTCACCATTCCCCACAACAATTTTTAGGTCCCCACCCCCAACCCTCTAGCGCCACCAGCAGGTCAAAGTTGCAGGTACATTTCTGCTTGTAACTTTTGAACCGTTGGTCCGATTTTCAAAAACTTGGTATCCCTGGAATCCTTGGGTCAAGACGAATCCAAAGCACCCCATGACGTCATTTTCCGCCCATATAGTTTTCCCGCCATTTTGAATTTTGTGAAAATCAATTAAAATGCTTCTCCTCCCTCAATTTTGGACCAATTTCTCCCAAACTTGGTAGATGGCAACTTTGGACTAAGCTCCACAAGAAACTTACCCGGTTTTTAGAATTTCATAAGCGTTTGGCCGTGGCAGCCAATCAAAATTGGAGGCGCAGACGCCAAACAGGAAGTGTGCTCATATTTCGGCCGGCCTTTGGCGTATCTTAACTAAACTTGGTGGGTTTATGCCCCACCCCTCCATGAAGGACCCCAAAGAATTTGGAACAAATTGGCTGCTAGGGGGCGCTATAACTAGGAAAAATGTCTTTTGGCTCATATCTCATGATGCGTTTTGGCTAGAAACAAAATTCCACTGCCTATGGAATCCTTGGGTCAAGACGAATCTATCGCACCCTATGACGTCATATTCTGCCTTGAGGATTTTCCGCCATTTTGAATTTTGTTAAAATCAATGAAATTCTATGGAAACCCATAGAACCGTCTGACGACAGGTTTTCAAATTTGGCACACTGATTCTAGGCTGGCTCAAGGTTGTTGTCAGCAAATTTCAACTCACCACCTCAAACTCTCTAGCGCCAACAACAGGCCAAAGTTGCATGTACATTTCTGCTTGTTACTTTTGAACCGTATGTCTGATCGTCAAAATCTGTGTATCGCTGGAATCCTTGGGTCAAAACGAATCCAACGCATCCTATGTCGTCATATTCCGCCTTGTATATTTTCCGCCATTTTGAATTATGTGAAAATCAATTAAAATGCTTCTCCTCCCTCAATTTTTGACCAATTCCTTCCAAACTTGGTAGATGGCAACGTTGCACTAAGCTGCACAAAAAACTTACCCGGTTTTTCGAATTTCATAAGCGTTTGGCCGTGCCTGCCAATCAAACTTGGATGTGCAGACGCGAAACAGGACGTGTGCTCATTTCTCGGCAGCCCTTTGATCTTTCTTAACCAAACTTGGTGGGATTATGCCCCACCCCTCCATAAGTGCCCATACCACATTTGGTGCACTTTGGCCATTAGGGGGCGCTATAACTTTCCAAAATGTGTTTTGGCTCATATATAATTGAGCTCATATCTCAGCAGTCTTTTAGCACACACACACACACACACACACACACACACACACACCTAGTACACTTGAAGTAATTTCAGCCATCACAGTCAATCGAATTTGACGGTGAAGCCGTGCATGCCTCTAACCATCTGGTTGGAGGTACATTTCTGCTTGTAAACACTTCCTGTGCGTGCCTATGACCGTCTGCCTGGTCAGTTCTTTCTGTTGCCATGGCAACTTAGTCTGGGTCACGCTGCTTGGCCCCGCATTGCTGCTTGCAGCTATATTTATTATTCAACTTTCTTCTCCTATGGGAAGTCAATGGCAGCCCATAGAGCCACACATAGGAAAATGCTCAAATTTGGCACACACATTTTAGACACTCTCAGCATTCCCCACAACAATTTTTAGGTCCCCACCCCCAACCCTCTAGCGCCACCAGCAGGTCAAAGTTGCAGGTACATTTCTGCTTGTAACTTTTGAACCTTACGTCCGATTTTCAAAAACTTGGTATCCCTGGAATCCTTGGGTCAAGACGAATCCAAAGCACCCCATGACGTCATTTTCCGCCCATATAGTTTTCCCGCCATTTTGAATTTTGTGAAAATCAATTAAAATGCTTCTCCTCCCTCAATTTTGGACCAATTTCTCCCAAACTTGGTAGATGGCAACTGTGGACTAAGCTGCACAAGAAACTTACCCGGATTTTAGAATTTCATAAGCGTTTGGCCGTGGCAGCCAATCAAATTTGGCTGTGCACACGCCAAACAGGAAGTGTGCTCATATTTCGGCCGCCCTTTGGCGTATCTTAACGAAACTTGGTGAGATTATGCCCCACCCCTGCATGAAGGAACACAAAAAAATTGGAACAAATTGGCTGCTAGGGGGCGCTATAACTAGGAAAAATGTCTTTTGGCTCATATCTCATGATCCGTTTGGGCTAGAAACAAAATTCCACGATCTCTGGAATCCTTGGGTCAAGCCGAATCTTTCGCACCCTATGACGTCATATTCTGCCTTGAGGATTTTCCGCCATTTTGAATTTTGTTAAAATCAATGAAATTCTATGGCAACCCATAGAACTGTCTGACTAGAGGTTTTCAAATTTGGCACACTGATTCTAGGCTGGCTCAAGGTTCTTGTCAGCAAATTTCAACTCATCATCTCACACTCTCTAGCGCCACCAACAGGTCAAACTTGCAGGTACATTTCTGCTTGTTACTTTTGAAGCGTACTTCTGATCGTCAAAATCTAAGTATGTCTGGTATCGTTGGGTCAACACGAATCCAACGCACCCTATGGCGTCATATTCCGCCTGGTATATTTTCCGCCATTTTGAATTTTGTGAAAATCAATTAAAATGCTTCTCCTCCCTCAATTTTTGACCAATTCCTTCCAAGATTGGTACATGGCAACTTTGGACTAAGCTGCACATAAAACTTACCCAGTTATTCGAATTTCATAAGCGTTTGGCCGTGGCGGCCAATCAAATTTGGCCGTGCAGATGTGAAACAGGAAGTGTGCTCATATCTCGGCAGCCCTTTGACCTTTCTTAACCAAACTTGGTGGGATTATGCCCCACCCCTCCAAAAGGTCCCATACCACATTTGGTGCACATTGGCCATTAGGGGGCGCTATAACTTTCCAAAATGTATTTAGGATCATATATCATTGAGCTCATATCTCAGCAGTCTTTTAGCACACACACACACACACATAGTACATTTGAAGTAATTTCAGCCATCACAGTCAATCGAATTTGACGGTGAAGCCGTGCATGCCTCTACCCATCTGGTTGGAGGTACATTTCTGCTTGTAAACACTTGCTGTGCGTGCCTATGACCGACTGCCTGGTCAGTTCTTTCTGTTGCCATGGCAACTTTGGCTGGGTCACACTGCTTGGCCCCGCATTGCTGCTTGCAGCTATATTTGGGGGCCAAGCAGCAAAGCTGCGAAGGCACCCATAGTGATTCTATTGTTTCTTATTATTATTATTATTATTATTATTATTATTATTATTATTATTATTATTCAGTCCACTTCCGCCTCTGCAAGTCTATGGCAGCCCATAGAACCGTCTGGTAAAAAGTTGTGAAATTTGGCACACTGATTCTAGACACTCTCAACATTCCTCTCACCAAATTTCAGGCCTCTACCTCAAACCCGTTAGCGCCACCAACAGGTCAAAGTCCCAGGTACATTTCTGCTTGTAACTTTTGAACCGTTGGTCTGATTTTCAAAAACTTGGTATCCCTGGAATCCTTGGGCCAAGACGAATCCAACGCACCCCATGACGTCATTTCCCGCCCATATATTTTTCCCGCCATTTTGAATTTTGTGAAAATCAATTAAAATGTTTCAACTCCCTCAATTTTTTACCAATTTCTCCCAAACTTGGAAGATAGCATAATTGGACCAACCTGCACAAAAGTTATACCCGGTGATTTGAATTTCACAAGCGTTTGGCCGTGGCAGCCAATCAAACTTGGCTGCAAAGATGCGAAACAGGAAGTGTGCTCATTTCTCGGCCACCCTTTGGCGTATCTTAACGAAACTTGGTGCCTTTATGCAGCACCCCTCCCGAAAGGGCCCCAAAAAATTTGGAACAAATTGGCTGCTAGGGGGCGCTATAACTAGGAAAAATGTCTTTTGGCTCATATCTCATGACTCGTTTTGGCTAGAAACAAAATTCCACTATGGCAGGAATCCTTGGCTCAAGACGCATCCATCGCACCCTATGACGTCATATTCTGCCTTGAGGATTTTCCGCCATTTTGAATTTTGTTAAAATCAGTGAAATTCTATGGCAACGCATAGAACCGTCTGACTAGAGGTTTTTAAACTTGGCACACTGATTCTAGGCTCCCTCAAGGATCTTGTCACCAAATTTCAACTCAGCACCTCAAACTCTCTAGCGCCACCAACAGGTCAAAGTTGCAAGTACACTTCTGCTTGTTACTTTTGAACCATACGTCTGATCATCAAAATCTTAGTATCGCTGGAATACTTGGGTCACCACGAATCCAGGGGCCCTGTCTCGTCATATTCCACCCAGGAGATTTTCCGCCATTTTGAATTATGTGAAAATCAATTAAAATGCTTCTCCTCCCACAATTTTTGAAGAATTTCTCCCAAACTTGGTACATGGCAACTGGGGACTAAGCTGCACAAGAAACATACCCGGTTTTTAGAATTTCTTAAGCGTTTGGCCGTGGCAGCCAATCAAATTTGGCTGGCAGATGCAAGACAGGAAGTGTGCTCA
>NC_083572.1:365000-420000 GCF_027579695.1 Neoarius graeffei | reverse complement strand
CAGCCAATCAAAATTGGCTGCGCATACGCAAAACAGGAAGTGTGCTCATATCTCGGCCGCCCTTTGGCGTATCTTAACGAAACTTGGTGACATTATGCCATACCCCTCCAGAAAGGGCCACAAAACATTTGGACCAAATTGGCCGCTAGGGGGCGCTATAACTAGGAAAAATGATTTTTGGCTCATATCTCATGATGCGTTTGGGGTAGAAACAAAATTCCACTATCTCTGGAATCCTTCCGTCAAAACGAATCCAACAGGCCCTATGCCGTCATATTCCACCAGGTAGATTTTCCAACATTTTGAAATATGTGAAAATCTATTAAAATCCTTCGCCTCCCTCAATTTTTGACCAATTTCTCCAAAACTTGGTACATAGTAACTTTAGACTAACTGTCTGCCTGGTCAATTCTTTCTGTTGCCATGGCAACTTAGGCTGGGTCACACTGCTTGGCCCCGCATTGCTGCTTGCAGCTATATTTATTATTCAACTTTCTTCTCCTATGGGATGTCAATGGCAGCCCATAGAACGACACATAGGAAAATGCTCAAATTTGGCACACACATTCTAGACAGTCTCAGCATTCCCCACAACAATTTTTAGGTCCCCACCCCCAACCCTCTAGCGCCACCAGCAGGTCAAAGTTGCAGGTACATTTCTGCTTGTAACTTTTGAACCGTTGATCCGATTTTCAAAAACTTGGTATCCCTGGAATCCTTGGGTCAAGACGAATCCAAAGCACCCCATGACGTCATTTTCCGCCCATATAGTTTTCCCGCCATTTTGAATTTTGTGAAAATCAATTAAAATGCTTCTCCTCCCTCAATTTTGGACCAATTTCTCCCAAACTTGGTACATGACAACTGTGGACTAAGCTTCAGAAGAAACTTACCCGGTTTTTAGAATTTCATAAGCGTTTGGCCGTAGCAGCCAATCAAATTTGGCTGCGCAGACGCCAAACAGGAAGTGTGCTCATATCTCTGCCGCCCTATGGCGTATCTTAACGAAACTTGATGGCTTTATGCCCCACCCCTCCAAAATGGCCCACAAAAAAATTGGAACAAATTGGCTGCTAGGGGGCGCTATAACTAGGAAAAATGACTTTTGGCTCATATCTCATGATGCGTTTGGGCTAGAAACAAAATTCCACTGCCTCTGGAATCCTTGGGTCAAGACGAATCCATCGCACCCTATGACGTCATATTCTGCCTTGAGGATTTTCCGCCATTTTGAATTTTGTTAAAATCAATGAAATTCTATGGCAACCCATAGAACCGTCTGACTAGAGGTTTTCAAATTGGGCACACTGATTCTAGGCTGCCTCAAGGTTCTTGTCACCAAATTTCAACTCACCACCTCAAACTCTCTAGCGCCACCAACAGGTCAAAGTTGCAGGTACATTTCTGCTTGTTACTTTTGAACCGTATGTCTGATCGTCAATATCTTAGGATCGCTGGAATACTTGGGTCAAAACGAATCCAATGCCCCCTACAGCGTCATATTCCGCCTGGTATATTTTCCGCCATTTTGAATTTTGTGAAAATCAATTAAAATGCTTCTCCTCCCTCAATTTTTGACCAATTCCTTCCAAACTTGGTAGATGGCAACTTTGGACTAAGCTGCACAAAAAACTTACCCGGTTTTTAGAAATTCCTAAGCGTTTGGCCGTGGCTGCCAATCAAATTTGGCGTTGCAGACGCAAAACAGGAAGTGTGCTCATATCTCGGCAGCCCTTTGACCTTTCTTAACCAAACTTGGTGGGATTGTGTCTCACCCGTCCAAAAGGGCCCTTACCAGATTTGGTGCACATTGGCCATTAGGGGGCGCTATAACTTTCCAAAATGTCTTTTGGCTCATATATCATTGAGCTCATATCTCAGCAGTCTTTTAGCACACACAGACACACACCTAGTACACTTGAAGTAATTTCAGCCATCACAGTCAATCGAATTTGACGGTGAAGCCGTGCATGCCTCTAACCATCTGGTTGGAGGTACATTTCTGCTTGTAAACACTTCCTGTGCGTGCCTATGACCGTCTGCCTGGTCAGTTCTTTCTGTTGCCATGGCAACTTAGGCTGGGTCACCCTGCTTGGCCCCGCATTGCTGCTTGCAGCTATATTTAATCAATGAACTTATTTGTCACATACATTAAATTACTAATGTAAAACATTAGTAGCCTATTTAAGCAATCGCTGTTTTCTCCACTGTTTTCCGACCTTTTGTGCTGAGTGAATGAGACACTTCATTACACTCCACTGACCGACTTCCAATTCCGGACTTTTTTGAAAATGTAAAATAAAGGCCTACAGTACGAGATGTTTTTTGGGGACTTAATTCGCGTTGGTCCTTCACTATTAATTTTTGAGACTGATGAGGAACTAAATACTGTGGAATTATTTTCTCCTTACTATGAAGTTTGTCATCTTAAACAAGTGTCGGGAAATCTTGCAGCCCGACTCTGCAGCCTCCAATGTTTAAGCGAACTGCTGAAACCATAATGTTTAAAGATTAAATCGTAGGCTAATCAAACCAAAGAAAAACACAGCCTTTCCAGGATGTTGTCTGCCGAAGCCTGTTTAACCTACGAAAGGCTTAATAGCAAAGGTCTTGCTGCAGCTTCAACTTTTCACCTGATCACTTTTCAGTAGGCAAATATCATTATTACTACTACTACAAAAGGCCTAGTATTGAGACAAGTAGTTGCCTAGTAGTACAGCCAAATAGTTTCATCAGTGGCCTACGCCGAGCCTCTCTGGGACTAGACAGTAGCGGAGGTTGTATTTATTTATGCCTATCCATGCTGCACTAGACAGTGTTTATGTAGAGAGCATGCACACTTCAATCAATCAATCAATCAATCAATCAATCAATCAATCAATCAATCAATCAATCAATCAATCAATCAATCTTTCAATTATATATAAACATATTCAAACTCGCTGTATGAGCGCATTAAAATCTTATGGCTTTTTAACTCCCGGTGAAAGTCCTCCGGGTTGAATTAACTAACTGAAATCAGCTGTTCTCAGCGTTTGATAAACCTGCTTTGTGAAAGGGATAATCACTGCTCCTCCCCGTGGAAAAATGAGGGATAGCAGCTGGTTTTCACACAAGCTGCTTAGGGGCGTCACCAGTCAGGACTGCATTGACTACGTCATTGTGGGGGATAAATTATCTGCACGGACCAATCGGCAGACAGTCACGAACCAGTCAGGGGACGGCCAAGGGCCTGCTGAGGGCCAGTCATGGAAACGTGGAACAAATTCAATGGCTGCCACTGTACACATTAGACAAGACAGAAGCCTTAGCATCGAGGTCTACCGGAAACCCACACACAAACCAGTACCTACTCTTCAACTCTCATCACCCACTGGAACACAAATTGGGGGTCATTAGGACAAGGTCATTAGGACCTTGCAACACAGGGCTCAGAACATTCCAACAATGGTAGAGGGGAAAAGAGAAGAAGCAGAACCACATCAGGAAAGCACTTCAGAACTGCGGGTATCCCAACTGGGCTTTCTTCAAGAGCAGAAAAAGGAACATAATGGACAAGGAGGATAACAGGAACAAACGCAAGAACATTGTCATTCCCTACATTTCTGGTCTATCTGAGAAACTCAGGAGGATCTTCTACAAACACAACATTCCGGTATGTTTCAGACCCAGTAACACTCTGAAGCAGAAACTGGTCCACCCTAAGAACAAAATACCCAGACACAAACAGGACAACGTAGTGTATGCAATTCAGTGCAGTGAGGAATGCATGGATTCGTATATTGGTGAAACCAAACAACCGCTTCACAGGCGCATGGCTCAACACAGGAGAGCCAGTTCCTCAGGCCAGGACTCTGCTGTCTACCTTCATCTTAACAACAAAGAACACTCATTTCAGGATTGCAACATACGCATTTTAGCCAGAGAGGATCGTTGGTATGAGCGAGGAGTTAAAGAAGCCATTTTTGTCAACCTGGAACGGCCATCACTGAACAGAGGTGGGGGTCTAAGACATCATTTATCAGCCACCTACAATGAAGTCCTTGGCACACTTCCCAGACAACTGAATGCACACCAAAACCCAGCTGTTTTCAGGTGGGGTTTACATTAGACCGTATCAGCGGATCATCAGATTAACGTTTTTAAAACGATTAGTGTGCACACAGCAACGCCAATACACGATTCGCGTGCACATAGCAACACCAATACACGGATACGCTCGGCTCCGCAGGCATCCTGCGCTCCAAATCACTCCGCCCTGAACAGCGAGTGCCCTCTGGAGGGTGCGCACTCCGGCCCTGCACAGCTCACAGAGCGCACGAGTGAAGTGCACAAGCAGTGATTCGGGACTGAGCCGCTGTGTGTGTGATCTCACTGCATATCACTTACCACTTGCAAGTGGAAGGATGGCAAGCCTAAAGACAATCATAACTACACAATGGGCAGTATTTGCATCAGTATTTGCGGTATTTTCATACTTTTATACTCTTTAATGAAAGGTGATACAAGGCGGAAGTCCGCGCCGTTTTTCAGCAGTCACGTCACATGACCAACGCCAGCGAATCAGGAAGGTGGATGTCACAGTGATGTTGTCCAATGACAACGCCAGCTAGCGCTCAGCACAGCGTATCCGCGTATTCTCAATGTTTACACAGCACCGGACCAGACACGATCTGGATTGAATACGTGGACCCTGGCGGATTCCCGTTTCCCAGCGTTTCCAGGCGTTTTAATGTAAACGGACAGTGCATCCGCGAAGAAAACGAGACAGATACGGTCTAATGTAAACTTGGCCTCAGTGACTCACAGGAGGACAGAGAGAATCAGGATTCCATTGATCACCTTAACGGGCAATCCATTGATCACCCTAACGACTCTCGAGGCCATTCACACCCAGCCCCCAGTGACCCACACCAACAGGATGACTCAACGACACCTTAGATGAGCTTTTCATCCATGAGAGGATAAATACCTGATACTCCCTACTAGTCAGACAGAACTGAAGAAGCCTTTCGGATGAGAGGTGAAACGTCTTCAAGAATCTTCAAGCAAGTCCAGTTGCTCTCTTACCACCCACAGTTACTATGACCTGGATGACTGAGGCCCTGTCCACATGACAACGGATTCAGGTGACTCTGATACAATTGCTTATCGTTTAGGCCTGGCGTCCACACGGCACCGGCGTTTTGGGTGCCCAAAACGCAATCTTTTTGAGAACGGGTTCCAGAGTGGAAAGATCTGGCAACGTTGCCGTTGTGAAGTCGTCTGGATGAGTAGAACGGATTTGTTTATGATGACGTCACAACCACATGACTGTGAGTGCTTCACGCCAGGTAGAAGTGTAACGAACTCGATGCGAGTTGTCAACAAATCCTATAACTTGGTTCATGAAACGCGCTTACAAAATATTTTCACTGTGAATATTTATTGTGTAATGGTGCAAAGAGAGAGAGAGAGAGAGAGAGAGACTCTGCCCTTAGGGCAGAGTTAATCCCGCCAGCAAAAATAGGGAAAAAAGGAGCGATCTCACCTCTTCAGATGATGGTTTAAATCCTACAATACATTCTTCAAAAAGGGCGTAGAAGAGCAAATTAATCCATCAACGTGTAGCATTCAATTTATTCCGGACCATTAAAGACGCCGCCTTCCGCGTAGAATCATACGTCATCCTCGCCGCCATATTGGATAGGTCAAAGCGGAGAATAAAGATTAGCTGCGTTTAACTGTACCAACAGGTTTGCCGTCCAAACGAGATCACATGGGATTACCTTTCACAGGTGAGACTGGAAAAATACTTTTCATTGTATTTGGTCATTATAATGTAATTTTACTAACAGATTTTCCTGACTTTGTGGCTAATATGAAGTCTCGCGCATAGTTTATGCGCATGCGTCCTTACTACTTCTATTGTTCTGGTGTCTCAGAAGGGACCGTCTTACAGCGCCCCTAGAGGTGTGGCATGTGTATTGCATCGTTTTCAGCAAGCGTTGCGTTGCCATATGGACCTGATATTTTACTGATCGTTGTCCATTTGGACGCGATATATTTTTAAATAACATCTTGTTGCCGTTGTCGTGTGGATGTAGCCTGAGAATCTTCACAGAGACGAGAATGTTTAAGGTGTAAATGGATGTATTTCTACAACAAGTAGATTCTTTGTGTTCCGAGTAATGGCAGCTAGCATGCTCAATGTAAAACAATGCATACAGTAAGGTGGGGTTTACATTAGACCATATCAGCGGATCATCAGATTAACGTTTTTAAAACGATTAGCATGCACACAGCAACGCCAATACACGATTCGCGTGCACACAGCAACGCCAATACACAGATACGCTCGGCTCCGCAGGCATCCTGCGCTCCAAATCACTCCGCCCTGAACAGCGAGTGCCCTCTGGAGGGTGCGCACTCTGGCCCTGCGCAGCTCACAGAGCGCGCAAGTGAAGCGCACGAGCAGTGATTCGGGACTGAGCCGCTGTGTGTGTGATCCCAGTGCATGTCGGGCATGCGCGTCACTTACCACTTGCAAGTGGAAGGATGGCAAGCCTAAAGACAATCATAACTACACAATGGGCAGTATTTGCATCAGTATTTGCAGTATTTTCATACTTTTATACTCTTTAATGAAAGGTGATACAAGGCGGAAGTCCGCGCCTTTTTCAGCAGTCGCGTCACATGACCAACGCCAGCGAATCAGGAAGGTGGATGTCACAGTGACGTTGTCCAGTGACGACGCCAGCTAGAGCTCAGCACAGCGTATCCGCGTATCTCAATGTTTACACAGCACCGGACCAGACACGATCTGGATTGAATACGTGGACCCTGGCGGATTCCCGTTTCCCAGCGTTTCCAGGCGTTTTAATGTAAACGGACAGTGCATCCGCGAAGAAAACGAGACAGATACGGTCTAATGTAAACTTAGGTTAAGTTACATGTGAAGTCTGAAATGACTTAGACAGCGAATATGTGCTAAAAAGATGTCTTTATTTGTGTCTGCTTTCAGTTTTACGGCGTGATTTTGCACATATGTTCAATTCATGTGTAAAATAAAGGAGAGGAGAAAAGGAATTGGATACCCTTGGCATCTTTTCTTTGTTCACCTCACCTAGCCGTTGATATGCGCTGGATAGCTGAGTACGCATACGCTTAGTGAGGCCAGTACAGAAACATATCTTTTAAGGAAACTGCTGAGTTCTGGAGTCTGATTGGTCAGAAGGTGTTGATTAATTCTCTCTAACAGCAGCTCTGACAGTAGTGCAGGTTTATATTAATGCTCTCGTTCTAATACATTATGGTTTCTATAGTAACAGCTCATTCATAGGGGTGTGTCCAGTGAATAATAAACAGGTTATAAAACTGATCTGTAAGGAGAAGTGTGTATCGTCTCTGGAAGGAGTCTCCAGTGTCAGTGCTGTGTAACATTTAGAGATGAGGCTGGAACTTTCAGTTTTCAGGACAGAGGAGTTTACACTTCTTTAAGATGTGTAACTGACATCACAAGCTGCATTTATTTTCTCTTATTAATTTAAAGAGAGAATAAAGAGGCTGATGAGGGAACAAGCGTTTATAGCTGCTATAATGTAAGCAACATGTTCAGTTCAAGCATAAAAGAGCTCAGATCTCAGTTCTGGAGCACGAAGTAATGAACCAATACACTCCTGTTAGTCCTGACCACCCAAACACACGGGGTAAATCTGGACAAAATGAGACAATATGGAATCGATAACCAAAAACAAATTTAAACATTTTAAAGTTCGATTTCAGTTAAAGTACATGTGCAGGGCATGAGCTTGGACAGAAATACAGGGTGTTCCAAAAAATTTGATATTTCACAATCTAATAACTTTGCCAATTCTCATTCAATTGACCTCAAATATTAACCGCATGTGTGGAAATGTCAAAATTTTGTGTTTGATAGTTTGTTTTTATCTTTTTAGGTATAGAAATGCCACTCACTGGAAAAGAAAAGGTGTTTTGTGTGTCATCGCAGTGTTTCTCAGCCACTGGGCTGAAATTTTTTCAAGTTTGAAGCCAAATATTAAATAGTTCAGGATGTCGTTGCGTCCCAAATCTGGTAGCTGGTTTGCCAAACACTTTTCAAGTGGAATAAATACATTTGTGGGTAAATTAAGAACAGGTCTTTATTATTGCCACATCCCTCCTTTACATTTAACATAATTTTTCATTTAAAATTTTGAGAAATAAATCTTATATTGCGCAACATTAAGCCTGTTCAGTTTCATTTGCCTTGACATTTACATCTCAAATAATATTACATTTTTTTAAACACCCTGTATAACTGCAGAGGGGTGGACGTGTCCTAACAGTGTTTATAAAGGGCCTATGGTAGGTGGAGGACACCATCATAAACATAATGAAGGGAACGACAGCTTACAGCTGCTATAGTTGCAAGTGAGAACAGAAACTAACTCATTTCACCAGCATTCTACAACATTAAATACAACTATAAATGGAAAAAACAATGACGTCATTCTTTAATAAATAAAATCATAATTATTGGTAAGTTGCTGTGGTATAAGAGGAATAAAACCCTTAGGAACAAAACCCTTAGGAACATGCTGTTACAGATAAATAATCAGTTTCACTAACTCTACTTACAGGCTGCACTTCGAGTCTCCACTCAGAGACGACATTAAGGACGTTTTTCATGAAAAGTTCCCTTTAATACTGAAATGTGACAGATGATTTTTCAGACAAGATTTTATTTTTAGATTTTAAATTTGAACAATCTGAAATTAAACTAAAAAAAATGTTCAAAATGGTGAAAAAAATCAGACAGTAAAAATGACAAATTAACTGTTATCATCAACATAAGATTCATCTCAATTCAATTAAAATCAACAGAAAGTGTGTGTGTGTGTGTGTGTGTGTGTGTGTGTGTGTGTGTGTGTGTGTGTGTGTGTGATTAAACATCTAACTAACTAAGGCCATGCAGGCCACAGGTTCAAAAATTGGGTAGACTTATTGCCAGCCACTCTGGCTGAAATTCGTATGACACCAAAACCTAGTCTAGGGGGATACTCCCCCTACGAAATTATTTTTGGAAGACCTTTCCCTCTCCTCTGGAAGAAGGGAACTCTGGCTCTGGGTACCTCTGATTTGAAAACACATATGGATGAATATTCTGCAGCCCTTATCAATAAGTTGCATAAAATTTGTACTAAGGTCAATAGTACAAAATCGTCTTCACCAGCAGCACCCACACACCCCTTCCACGTGGGACACAAGGTGCTGGCAGGGCTCGAAATTAACTTTTTTTCTTTGTGTCCCCCAGTGGTCCCGAATTCTGTGTTGTATTGTCCCGAATGGAAGCAATAGTGTCCCCATTTTTTTCCTCTCTGAAATAACCAGTGGTTAATATTATCATATGAAGTTACTATTATATTTGTAACTATGCGATTTTGAACCCTTTATATCATTTTTACAATAAGTCACAAGACACAAGCGACACATGTCCTATACATCATCTACTTCAAAATTACAGTTATTGCATTTTCAGTTTATTAAACTTTGGCGATCTCACTGTATGAATAGATACCCGTTTATTTAAAGGGGCCCAACTAGCTCATTCAGAAAATGTTTCAACTCCCTACATCTGCAGTACACTTTAGTTGAAAATAAGACCCCTTTTATGTTCATTTCATCTACTTATACCTTGAATATCTGTTGGCACTTATAAGGCCAACTTATCATTTTCACCATTACCGTTATCCATTTTTATGAACTTTCCGTTATCCATTTTATGAACTTTGGCTGCCGAAACGTGGGTGCAAATGTTAGCAACATCAGCATAGTGCCAGCAGGTCTGAGCCTAGCTGTGCTGCTGACTGACTAAACTTTCTGAACTAGAAAGACACCAAGAAAACTCACTTATTCTGTTGAACGGTATCTTCCGTCAATATCATCCACATCATTCCTGTTGTATTTTATAACGTGTCTAACAGTGTTCATTAAGTTCATTCAGTTGCTAGCGTTGCCTGCAGACCAGGCGATGACACTTTGGATCCTGAAGGTCCCGGAGACGTTATGTCTGGGCTTTCAGTTTCTTCCCCGCGGTCGGTCCGCTTCAACCACTTCAGCATTTTTGTTCTGGCAAGAGTCGGCGCAGCGTGTGCGCTAGCAATTCCATTCCAAGTCCATATAATGCGGACTCCGGCCGAAGATTCTAGAACAGAATGCGCTGCTCTGTAGCCTACGGATGCAGGTGCATCGAAAGTGTAGCTACTATGTATTTTTTGCTGTTAACGTTTTAAAATTAAAATTGACAAATTAGGTGAATGTCTACGTATGTGTTACGGCTTTGTAAATAATATTAATGTAGAACTTTTTTTCTAGAGCTATTTTTTTTCCATTGTCCCGGGATTGTCCCAGATATGATAATTTTGTGTCCCGATGACATTTTTTATGGTCCCCGGGACATCGGGACACCGTTAGTTTCGAGCGCTGGGTGCTGGTGCGACTTTTTAAACGATTTGGACAATTGGGAGAACCTAGATATAGTGGGCCTGCAGAAATAGTCGCCATTACTCGTACTGCTGTTTTAACTGACCTTTTTCCACAGTGGATCCATGCCACGCGATTGAAGAAGGCTCCATTACAAAGCTGTGTTACAATGACAAGTTTGCTATTAACGTTTTTTCTGTGTCCCTATCCAGTCTCTGTTCTCTCTCTCTATCTCTGAGCTCTACACAGATTTGACATGACATTTATGCAGCCCTGGCCGACTGAGAATCCTCAGATTACTCCCTGCAAGACATTGTGAACAAAGAGGGGAAGAGATCTCGTGCCCCATTTGGAACCAATCATCCTCACTACAACCATGACAGTCCTCATCACGAATTTCGTGACCACTCTACTGCTGCTCGGAGCAGGGTTACCCGCTCGAGCTGGACCTCGAGACAACATCTTCTGGAAATTCGCTAACTGGACTGCATGAACATACACGAACAAAAGTTGTTATGTATGTCATTTGATGCCGCCTTCTACTATTATTACACATCCACCTTTGCCTCTATGCTCTGAAGCTTTGTATTATGCTTGGGGCCCAAGGGTCCAACCTTTTAAATTTTGGGGCCCTTTCTGTAATTACTCTCCGCACCCCTCTGTGGTAGCAATTTTAAACCAGTCTTCTTCAGTATCTGGCACAGATACCCCCGACATTATACTACAGGATTCTATCCTCACTACTCTGCAGGTAGATATGCCTTCTAATTTCATTTTCCCTCACTGTTTTAGAACAAATTACTCTGAAAGAAGTAACGTGTATTTGGGACAAATTCCTAATTCTCAATGTAATTACATATATGATCAGAATTCCACCACCTCTCCATGTCCTTGCTGGGTCCCAAATTCATGCCAATGTAACCCTCAGCTAACTAATTGCACATGCAACAGTATCGGGTATGTCAATAATACATGTAGGGCTCATCCTGATTGTGTTCTACCACACCCTAATAATTATCCTGGTGTTAAATTAGCATTAAACTGGTACTGATACTGTGGTAATAGATCTGATCTCTTTGTTTCTTTTCCCACCAATTGGTCAGGCGTTTGTGCTCCCATACGACTCAAGAACGCTATCACTGCTATCCATCCCCTCTCTGCTCATTGCCCGAAACGAGATGTCTATGGTACTTTCCCACCCCTGACACATCAGCTTACTTCTAAATGGCACCATTTCTGGACATCGCTGTTTCCTCATGTTGGCGTATCTGATTTGTGGAGGGAAGTAGAAATAACACATTATCGCTTAGCCAGCTTTGTTAATGAAACCACTAGAGCTGTAGATGGTATTAGGACTGAATTAACTGCCCTGCGTCTAATGACTACTCAAAATCAGATGGCCCTTGATATTTTGTTGGCAGGGGGTGTTTGTGCTATGGTCGGAGAAAGCTGTTGCACTTTTGTCCCTGCTAATGATAACCCAGATGGCGAAATAGGTGCAGCCATACATCAAATGAAACAGATCGCTCAACAGCTGGAGCATGATGAGCATGGAGACACAGCTGGGTGGATATGGTTCTCTAAACTGTTTGGTAAATGGACTGCTATTTTTTTCTATGTGTATACCTGTAATTGTGGTTTTCCTTTTGTTTCTCTTCTTTGGACCCTGCATTTTTAAATGCTTAATGGATAGGACATATAAGATGATAAATGTTTTTACCCATAAACCCCCGCGCAGGGAAAACAATGTATATTGTCGTCCTGCTAGGGTGTAATACTAATCTAATTAAAATCTAATCTGATACTATAAATAGTATCAAAGAGGGGGATTGTTAGATTTAACCAGTCTCTTCAGTGTTGAATTGTTAGTTTTATAGCTGCATTAAGTGATTCATGTTAGTTTTATAGCTGCAGAATGTGATTCATATTAGCCTTATTGCTGCACAAGGTGAGTCATGTGTTAAGACTTTATGATTTTAATATTTTAGCTTTTTAGATCCTTTAGCTTTTTAGATCCTTTATTATTTTAAACTATTCCTGTGTAACTTGACCAAGTTACTGTGTGACCTTCTTTGCTAGACTAGACATAGTGTCTTTGTTTAAAAATTGTCGTAAAGAACATCTTGCTCTGTGTCGTGCGTAAATGCTGATATTTGTTAAGAACATCTGCTGATATGAACTGTATACAGGACATTTTGCTTATGATTGATCCAAGGTTTCACTCACACACATACATATTGATGGAATTAAGATGTGATCTGCTCAGTCCAAGGTTCACTGACCTAGTCACAAGATATCAACACATACAGCTGATGACGCACACACAACACACACACACATCCCACACACCCACCCCTCTTCACGCACACACATAGCGCCAAGGTCACAGACACATACACTCACAGACACATACACACACAGACACACACACACACAGACACACACACACACACACACACAGACACACACACACACAGACACACACACACACAGACACACACAGACACACACAGACACACACACAGACACACACAGACACACACAGACACACACAGACACACACAGACACAGACACACACAGACACAGACACACACAGACACAGACACACACAGACACAGACACAGACACACACAGACACACACAGACACACACAGACACACACAGACACACACAGACACACACAGACACACACAGACACACACAGACACATACACATACACACCCACATTTTTGCGCACACACATAGTCCAAGGTCCAGTGATTCACACACAGACACACACCCTGCCTTTAGAGAGATAAACAAAATGTATAAAAAGTTTTTGTGGATGTTCCATCTTTGGTGAAAATTGTGAATAAACGACGGTGAAACCAATCTCTGGGTCCCTGTCTGTTTTTCGCGGTTCTTGCCCCAGAATTCTGCGGTGGCACGAAGGCATTGATCTCGAGAGGTTGACCGCTCTGGCTGGGGGGCAAGAGGTGAAATAACCTTTCAGGGGTTTTCAAATTACGCTGTGAAATTTTGCAAGCAATGCTTGATATGTGCACAACATAATGCAGGTCAAGGTATCAGACTAACTCAAGCAGCACACCCAATACCAGACAAACCATTTGATCATCTCCAAATGGACTTCATTGAACTGACACCTAGTGAAGGGAAAAGGTGTTGCCTGGTAATAGTTGACATGTTTTCAAAATGGATTGAAGTATTCCCCACAGCTAAACAAGACTCAGAGGCAGTAGTCAAAGCACTCCTGAGAGACATAATTCCTCGGTGGGGTATACCTAGCAAAATCTCAAGTGACAATGGAACGCCCTTTGTTAATGCAGCCCTAAAGAAAATAGGAGCATTCCTAGGGATAGACCTGAAACAACATTGTGCCTACCATCCTGCCAGTGTGGGAGAAGTAGAGAGAGAAAATGGGTCCCTTAAAAATAAACTAAGCAAAGCTTGTACAGAAACAGGGCTAGGATGGACAAAGGTCCTCCCTGTAGTACTCACACAAATGAGGATGCAAACTAGGCCTAAACATGGGTTAAGCCCATTTGAAATTCTGTTTGGACGAGTACCCAACACGGGGATAGGGCCAGCACAAGGAACACTGCCGAACACCACACTGTGTGATGATGCAATGTTGAATTACTGTGCAGTGATGTCCTCTGCTTTGAAATCTATCCACAAACAGGTAAAAGAAGCACTTCCCAAGCCCACTGAGGGACCTCTGCATGATCTACAACCAGGGGATTGGATAGTGATGAAGGACTTCCGACGAACCAAGTGGAACAAGCCATGGTGGAATAGCCCATTCCAGGTCCTGCTCACGACCCCAACGGCAGTGAAGGTCACAGGCAGAGTGACGTGGATCCACGCTAGCCACTGTAAGAGGGTTCCTGAACCAGCTGAGCAGGAGGAAAAGGAAGGCCTAAGTGACCCAGACGCTGACTTAAGCTCATGAGGAAGAAAGGCATCACTGCATGGAACAGTGCGAGTATCACATCAATCACGCACGCACCCTCAATAGGGAAGAGTATTTCAGTGTCTAGCCGATAGATAAGTTTTAGGGTTTCGAGTTTCCTCCAAGTCCCGGTGAGGTGGGACGAGGGCTGATAGGGCGTGCCCACCCTCTGAGCACCAATACACATCAAGAAGGGCAAGGGTTAACTCGGAGACATAGTTAACATAAAATGAAGGGGGTAAATCATTATAAGCTAGGTCCAGTCGTGGGCCTGAGCATTCTGATCCTGCTGGGGCTCACGGGAGGATTCGTGTGGTGGTCGATACAGGGAACCCAGGCCAACACAGAGTCGAAGACAGTTGGTTTAGTGGATGGAAGACTCTGATTCCATCCACCATACCAGTCCTGGATTTAGTGATTGTGATGCTATGTTTGCTCCCTGCTTTCTGTCAATGTTGTATGTCTGTATTTCAGAGGCAGCTGACAAATATTGGTTACCAGATGGTGAAAATAGACCCAGATGACTTACCTGACTGGCCTCCAAACCCACACGAAGACTACAACCCACCGTTCGATGACATCAGCACAGCTGACATGAAATTAGCCCTAACTTAAAACACTTTCATTTGTGGTTGTTTTCTGTTCTATTGTTTCCTGATCTATGTATATAGCTTGCTAGCATTAACTTAAGACGTCTATGTCTTACAAAACAGTCTTAGCATTTTCCCTGTACACTCAATGACGTGTTAAGTCGAATCTCTCTGGGAACTCTTACCACTGAAATTGTGTACATTTCTTTCTTTAGCAATTATTATCCTGTAGGATAAAAAGGGGGGAAATGTGAGGGAAATTTATTGGATGAACATTCCTATTCTCTGTGTTTCTGTGTGTTGAGCTCAAGTGGCCTAGTGTACTGAGAAAGATGTTTTTCCAAGGTTGCAATCGCCTTTCTGTGGCCTTGGTGGTGATAAGCAGGGTGCCTGAGTTCTCCATAACTACGCATCTGCCTGCACATACCAGAGCATGGCAGGTGCACGCTTTAACAAAGTTTCATAGAAAATCTTGAGCCAATTACGTGAACACGCGAGCAGTAAGCGAATGCCTTTAGAATATAATAGATAACAGCCACTAAAACACAACTCAGAGTGCGCATACTCTCGGCATCATTGAAGTGGTGTGTTCTTCTCTTCTTTTTCCTTTCCTATTTTATATGATCTACTATAATAAATAACTGAAAAGCAGAGGTGGAAAGTAACGAATTACATTACTCGCGTTACTGTACTTGAGTAGCTTTTTTGTGTACTTATACTTTTTCAAGTAATTTTTAAAGAGTGTACTTTTACTTAAGTATGTTTTCTTTTAAGTAGTGTACTTCGGTACATTTTACATCACAACCGTTACTGAGTAAAAAAAATAAAAAAATTTAAAAAAGGCTAAAACGGAGAAGGGGAAATGCGTTCTGGAAATGAATCACGGGAAGGACAGTTGTCGCGAGCGTGAGTCTCACACAGACGATGGCGGACATGCACCGGCGCTTTAAGGGGGGGGGGCTCAAGCCCCTGGGCCACAGCCAATCAGGGGCCTTGTAATATTAATAAAATAATAAACTGTCAGAATCGTGGGCCTACATTAATGTACGGATAGAAATAAGGTTAGAAATAAATGAGCGCACAGTAGCCTGCTGTAAGAGACATGGGGGATGTGGTTCACGAAACGAACACCCACAACTGGACCAGAATAAAATGGAACAAAATGTAATGTCACGCACGAAAGCGCGCCAAAGACTGCAGACTACTGAGACACAAATTTAGAGGCTTTGAAAGATGAAGCGTTCACATGTTAGCGGGGCGCATAAAAGGAAAAAAAGAGAGAGATGCAGGTAATGATAGAATCGTTGCCTAAAGTCACAGACTTTTTAAGGTAAGGATCACCAATCTGTTCAGAATATCAGCTACTTATCAGTTATCAGCCTACCAGCAGCTAGGCTCTGTGCAGCTAGGCTAGATATGCTATGATCTGTCCAACAGTAAAATAAGTCAGTTGTGATTTGAATACGTGTCGTGTGATTTGAACTTATACGAATTTACCACTGTCTTAGTAGTAAATCCTTATAAATATAAGGATAAATCCTTATAAGGATTTATAAATAAATATATATATGCCATGTATGATTTACTCCTGAAAGTGGCCCCTTTTGCATTTTCCTCATACAAATTTTTTATGAAAATCTAGTATGTATGAAGTGAACATTGTGCATGGTTTTTACAGATAATGTGTATGATGAATTACACCGTCTTTGTATGCTTCATGTAATGTTTGTAGTTTTAAATTATATTTTACAGTTTAAAATGTATATGCCTTGTATATGTAAATCCACACAAACATATGTTTTTGTTTGAATTGTGGATGCATCGTAAAGGTATTCTATGATGGCTCTCTATGTTTTTTATATGTCAACCTACTGAAAAAGACAGGTTTATTGTATGACTTCTTTAGGTTTATAGATGTTTTTATGTCAGTCAATTACTATAAATGTAAAAATAGAAGATTTTTTTTTGTATGAGTTGTTCAGGTTTATCTATGTTTTTAAAATGTCAACCAATTACTGTCAATGTAATGTTGACATATAAAAAACACAGAGAGCCATCATAGAATACCTTTACGATACATCCACAATTCAAACAAAAACATATATGTTTGTGTGGATTTACATATAAAAGGCATATATATTTTAAACTGTAAAATATAATTTAAAACTACAAACATTACATGAAGCATACAAAGACGGTGTAATTCATCATACACATTATCTGTAAAAACCATGCACAATGTTCACTTCATACATACTAGATTTTCATAAAAAATTTGTATGAGGAAAATACAAAATGGGCCACTTTCAGGAGTAAATCATACATGGCATATATATTTATTTATAAATCCTTATAAGGATTTATCCTTATATTTATCAGGATTTACTACTAAGACAGTGGTAAATTCGTATAAGTTCTTTACTGTTTTTTTTCGTATGGGTATAATCCTGTTAGTATAACAGCATATTTCGATGGGGATAATAAAATGTCTAAAATGGCATCTACTGAAGAAATTGATGAAAAGATTGTAGCCTATAATGTTGACAGTTGGGGCAGCAGACAGAGTAAGCATACTGAGGGGAATAGCAATACAAAGCTAGCGCAGATCCACATTTCTCGCTAGCTGTGTTGGGTGTGTTGTTAACCCGTGTGGATTTAAGTGAAATACTTGAGAAGTTCTGTGATCAAGACAACGTTTTAAGGTAAGGACGCTTGATTATTAATGTTTACCCGCTGTGGCTTGTTGTTGATGAAAGGCCCACATGATTTTGCCTTATGCAGCTACTGCTAGCATCATGCTTTGAACTAGGTTAAGCTCATTTGCGCTAAAGGATGGGTTTATTGAAGGACTTTGATGTAGCTAGTTTCTTTTTAAAAAATCATATGCTCAAAACAGTATGCCCGTGTTCATCATGTTAAACTTTTTTTCTTGATGGAGTGCGTGAAATATTGATTTCTTCACACCAAGCTGCTTACCTATTGCAGATTCAGTCTTCCCAGCCTGGTGCAGGTCTACAATTTTGTTTCTGGTGTCCTTTGACAGCTCTTTGGTCTTGGCCATAGTGGAGTTTGGAGTGTGACTGTTTGAGGTTGTGGACAGGTGTCTTTTATACTGATAACGAGTTCAAACAGGTGCCATTAATACAGGTAACGAGTGGAGGACAGAGGAGCCTCTTAAAGAAGTTGTTACAGGTCTGTGAGAGCCAGAAATCTTGCTTGTTTGTAGGTGACCAAATACTTATTTTACCGAGGAATTTACCAATTAATTCATTAAAAATCCTACAATGCGATTTCCTGGATTCTTTCCCCCCATTCTGTCTCTCATAGTTGAAGTGTACCTATGATGAAAATTACAGGCCTCTCATCTTTTTAAGTGGGAGAACTTGCACAAATGGTGGCTGACTAAATACTTTTTTGCCCCACTGTATTTTATTTTTTAAAAGGCCTTGTCTGTAGGTGTGTGTGTTTTATGCTTACACATTATCGCGCACGCACGCTTGTGTGGTTATCTCTGGCCATGCCCCTGCGTGAAAGTTACGCAGTATCACTGTCCTGTCCGTGGTAATAATCAGAACCGGCTCTGTAATGATAATGCGCACGTTCTTCTCTCCCTCTGTGGTTGGATGTGTTGAGCGATGTGAGCGTGGGCCTTGCGCAGCTACGCTGAGCCAAACGTAACCTATCGTAGGCTTCTAGGCTAATTACACGCTTACACTGTAAATGCTTGACACGTATTGCAAATAAAATAAGAGTGTTTTCCTGGCCAACGGTAAGGGTAGGGTTGACAGGTAGCCTATGAGGGGCCTAGCCCCCGGGCCACGGGTGTTGATAAAGCGCCCCTGCGGACATGGAGGAGACCGAGGAACCTGTGGTGGACGACCCTGCAGAAAACGCAATTTCTTCCAGTAATGAAGTGCATCCCTGGCCCTACATACGTGATCACTTCAGCTTCGTAGAGAAAAGGGGTGACAGTTTCATTATACAATGCAGATTATGTGTGCCCAAGAAGACAACCATTGCGGCATACAAAAATTCGACGTCTAATCTGCGCAAGCATGTTGAGGTAAGTATTGTCATTGGCATAATGTTTCTTTTCCATAGTAAAACCGACAATAGGCTGGTTATATTCCAAAAATAGTGGATGGCATTGCTAATGTTGAAGTAGCAACCTGTTGGTACTGTAACATAACGGTAACTAGTCTGTTATTCGGCTGGCTAATCATGCAAGCAAGTTAGCTCGCCAACCTGACGCGATCAGTCCTCCTACCATTCTACATCCAACAGGCCAGAAAGGAATACTAAGCAAAAAAATTATGTTTGAATTGAATTGTTCAATAACACACAGTGCACACAGGCAAGCTACGAGATTTCGGTGCAACATTTCACTTTCATATTTCGTGCACAATGCTTTGTGTGTGGTCAGGGCGATGTAAACGACATGACTGTGTGTATTGACCTTTTTTGTTTGTCTCAGTTTTAATGCAGCATTATCCTAAGCATTCAATTTGATACACTTCCTTTAAATAAAACATCTGGGTTGAGATGTACATATATCCTTGTTTCCTCTTCTTTTTCATTTTTGCACAACACAATGGAGGCAGAAAACACCCATTGTTAAAAGTAACGTTTTACTTTTACTCAAAGTACATTTTAAATGATCTACTTTTTACTTTTACTTGAGTAGATTTTTTGTCTGGTAACTTTACTTGTACTTAAGTAAAATTTCATCAGAGTAACAGTACTTGTACTTGAGTATAATATTTTAGTACTCTTTCCACCTCTGCTGAAAAGACAACTGCTAAGTGTTCTGAAGTATCCATTACAGGCTCCAGCTTACCTGTGATCCTGTAGAACAGGATAAACCGGCTAGAGATAATGAGATGAGATGAGATGAGACTTCTGTGGAAATGAAGTTCCTTGTTGGGGGCGTGGTCTGTGCATGAGGGCATGGTCTGGTGCGTGTGCATGGATGTGTTCAGAGCTGTGTTGTGAAATGTCCACTGTGTTCAGTCATGTTTAAGAGCTCAGATAACAATTTCAGGCGGCATGGTGGTGTAGTGGTTAGTGTTGTCGCCTCACAGCAAGAAGGTCCGGGTTCGAGCCCCGTGGCCGGCGAGGGCCTTTCTGTGTGGAGTTTGCATGTTCTCCCCGTGTCCGCGTGGGTTTCCTCCGGGTGCTCCGGTTTCCCCCACAGTCCAAAGACATGCAGGTTAGGTTAACTGGTGACTCTAAATTGAGCGTAGGTGTGAATGTGAGTGTGAATGGTTGTCTGTGTCTATGTGTCAGCCCTGTGATGACCTGGCGACTTGTCCAGGGTGAACCCCGCCTTTCGCCCGTAGTCAGCTGGGATAGGATCCAGCTCGCCTGCGACCCTGTAGAACAGGATAAAGCGGCTACAGATAATGAGATGAGATGAGAAGAGAATTCTGATCAAAGTGGAAGTGAAAATATGCATGTTGTATGGCAGGAAGGAAGCTGTAAGACATAACAGAAATATTTCTGGCACCTTTGTCAGCTCCACCCATTCCCTTAACTGTCTGAGCACAGAGCTGAGGACATTCAGTCTTCAGGAGTGTTTTGTGAGAACACAGATCTTCAGAACCCATTAGATCTCGAATCAAGAGTTCATTATGCCTGGAATGGACAGGAATCTTGTGTTGGAGGCTCTCTCTGCTCTCACTGGTGCTACAGTAAAACCTCTTGCTGACCGCAAAGCGCGAGAAATTACCAACAAACTGACAGTTGAAAATTTTATCTCAACTGTTTTAATGAAGGCATTGACAGGTGATGGTGAGATGACTGTGTCTGAATTACTTGCAGGGTTAAAAGTAAGTGCGAGTGAAATCTCTGCATTACGGAATGAGCTGTTCGTGGATATGGAGGAGTTTTTTGATCCAGGTTTTGATTATGATTTCCGAGCCTTGACGGATTCCTCAAAGTGCTCACGTGGAGGTGAGCCATACATGCGGCCGGTCGGATGGTACCGCTTCGCTCTCAAAGTGAAGGATAAATACCCAGATGGAAATGCATGGCTTGGTTCTGCACACTGGAGGAGTCACTCTGAAGCCGGTGAGTGGCCCGTTTCCTTCCATGGCACAAGCATCGAAGGTGCTAAAGGAATCACACACTCACATTACAAAGCCGGTCCACGTGAAGCATACGGTCGCGGCATTTATTCAACTCCTGACATTACAATTGCAGAGGGTTACGCCATGACCAAGACATTCACATCCAAGAAAACTGGTAAAACCTACAAAGTCATCATGCAGAACCGAATCAATCCACAGAAACGGAAGATTATCACACAGAAAAACTTCTGGCTCATCCCTGTTCCTGAGGGCAGCACAGCAGAGCAGGAGAAGCAGATCGTGAAGAGTTCAATCCGTCCTTACGGCATTCTCATCCAAGAAGTGACTCAGTAATCATCACATTACTGATTTTAATGTTCATTTAAATCTTTGTACCCATTTTGATGTGTAGAGAAAACAGTTTGGGTTGTTTTGGTGGAGGTGTTTATTTTGATTGTTTCTGTGTGTCAAAGCTGAATTTTATCAATTCATTATTTGTGTTGATGATTCAATGATTAATTTAAAAAAGACATCTGTTTTGAGAAAGTGTAAGTTTAATTTAAAATTGTTAACATTTTAATGGTAAAAATAAAATCAAGTATCATTGTAAACGTGCGTCATTCATGTGTTCATCAAAGTATTTCGTGTTCTCCGTAAACTGGGACGTGGGTTTAATGGGAAACGCTGGAACATGGGCTTTAAATCTGGAAGCTCGGTGTCACTGCAGATGCACTTGTATGTGTTTAGATATTACATTAAATATTTTTGATATTTGTTGTCTCAGGTGTATGTATAATGAAATGTAATTTGTGGAGTAAGGAGTGAAGTAAATTATTTACAACAGCAACAGGACCTGAGTCAGTGTCTTTGATAGTTTTTCCACCACAGGAAATTACTGAACAAGGGTGGAGCTCCAAAAACATTTCTACCACCAAGTATGGCATTATATCGATTATGAGACTGAACTTTATTTAATAGGTGTTTCATTGTCACTGAGGTGGCACGGTGGTGTAGTGGTTAACACTGTCACCTCACAGTAAGAAGGCTCTGGGTTTGAGCCCAGCGGCCGATGGGGGCCTTTCTGTGTGGAGTTTGCATGTTCTCCCCATGTCTGTGTGGGTTTCCGCTGGGTGCTCTGGTTTCCCCCAAAAGACGTGCAGGTTAGGCTAATTGGTGGCTCTAAAGTGAGTGTGAATGGTTGTGTGTGTCAGCCCTGTGATGATCTGGTGACTTGTCCAGGGTGTACCCCACCTCTTACCCATAGTCAGCTGGGATAGGCTCCAGCCCGTGACCCTGCACAGGATAAGTGCTGATGGATGGATTTTGAACAGAATGTGAGTATGGAGGTGTAATAACTCGCCATGACCAGCAGAGGGCGGGTCAGGGGTCACAACACTGACACCTTAAAGCACAAAATAGCTGAAAGGAAAATATATATACTTTTTTTTAACGTGACAAAAAGTAGCTCTCAACTATTGATAATGTGTGGTTTAGCAAGCAAGCATTAATAGTGAAGAAGATAAACATTTATAAATTAATTAAAATTTCCTCAGAAATTCTGTCAAGTTAGCTTTTATTAGCCACGTAGGCTAATGTTGACAGTAAACATTAAACGATGACCATTTGTGAATATGACTTAATATTCCTCTGAGAAAATCCTTTTGAATTCGCTAATGTTAGCCAGCTAGCTCACGTTAGCAGTAAAAATTCCTGCCAGAAATCCTGTCATGTTCACTCATGTTCGCTAATCTCCAGCTGGCAAAGAAAATCTGTGTATGAAGGCTAAAAAACCTCCTACAGGAAGACTTTGTAAAATTTCATCACAATAAATATGTGTATAAAGGTGAGTTATATTGATTATATATTACTGTGTTTATGGTTTAGATTTTTTTTATTTATTTGCCTTAATTTTAGTATATAAATGCTGTAAATAGATTTTAACCAGCAGGTGATTCAGTGGGTTGGATTTCACAGGTGTTCTTTCATTAAATTATTAAAAAATATTAAAATTGTAAAGCATGTTAATATATGAATTTAGTACAAACTTCTCATTCATATTCTCAAAACATTTCTTGACTGCTGTAAATATCTGTCCCTGTTTTTCCTCCCTGAATGTTGTGTTGTCTGTTTCTGTCAGAAAGATATTTATTTGTATTTAACCAGACTTAAATTAATTAGTGTTAAATTGTATACTCGGTGGTGTAGTGGTCAGCGCTGTCACCTCACAGCAAGAAGGTCCTGGGTTCGAGCCCCGGGGCCGGCGAGGGCCTTTCTGTGCGGAGTTTGCATGTTCTCCCCGTGTCCGCGTGGGTTTCCTCCGGGTGCTCCGGTTTCCCCCACAGTCCAAAGACATGCAGGTTAGGTTAACTGGTGACTCTAAATTGAGCGTAGGTGTGAATGTGAGTGTGAATGGTTGTCTGTGTCTATGTGTCAGCCCTGTGATGACCTGGCGACTTGTCCAGGGTGAACCCCGCCTTTCGCCCGTAGTCAGCTGGGATAGGATCCAGCTCGCCTGCGACCCTGTAGAACAGGATAAAGCGGCTACAGATAATGAGATGAGATTGTATACTTCTCTCAGAATTAAAAAAAAATTCATGAACTTTCAGATCAAACAGACCTCAGGGCTTATTGAGAGGAACGACCCCCTGGGGATCTCCCCTGAGAACTCCACAACTTCGAGCAGGTTTTTGTCTATTACATTCACACTGCCAGCAGGAACGCTGAAGTGATGTAAACCGGCTTATTAGCGTGATGTTAACAGGAAATGCTAGCGAAGATTTTTATATTTTGGATGCGCCAAAATCACGCTGTATTTTCTCCATCGCATCTACAATCAGTAAAGCCTGGACTTCACTGTCAGTCCATTTTTCTATTTATTTATTTATTTATTTATTAATATGAAGTTAAGATCTGTTGTTTACACCTAATAGGAATAGGATGATACCTTTAATAGTACATCTTTCTTTTTCTGGGAAAGTTAATGCAGTGTCCATTAAAGACTCGTTTACGCCACACTGCTGCTGAGTCATAGACTGTGATTGATCAGAAGGTGTTGATTAATTCTCTATAATAGTGGCTCTGACAATAGTGTAGGTCTTTATTAATGTGCTTGTTCTCATACGTTATCGTTTCAAGATAAATTAGTTAAAAATCAGTGTTGTTATGGTGATGTTTTCTGTAAGATGTTTATGCAAAATTTAAATTGTGTTTATAAAGACGTTATGATAAGTGGAGAATGAAAAGAATTAATGTTTATAGCTACTATAATGTACATGAGAACAGGAACTTTTTTTTTTTGTTGCTAACATTATGGCTACACACTGATAAGTATTTCCATGAAAAACGAGCCTTTGTTTTCTATCTTTAAGAAAATTCATGTACCAGTTAATTGTGTCAGGGTCCATATTGAGCACCCACGTGCAATGAACCGGTGCTACAGGTGCTCTAGCCCCGCCCCTTTTCTGTTTGCTGTCCAAAGTGCCCTTTTCATTGGGACTGTTTTGTTGTTGTTTTTTAATATTTGTAAAAGATAAGTTAGCTCCAACATCAATATTCTCTACAATTTGACAATAATATATGAAATTATAGATTTATAAAATAACGTTTTTCTATGTAAATGCGGGCATCAATCCGTGACGTCATGCATTGAGTGCGCCTCCGTGCAGAAAGCGCGTGCAGGCGGGTGGCGGTGGGAGACGGTGCGAGGAACGGCATGGTGGGTCACACTGAGAGTCTCCTTTCATTTCTTATCTGAACATGCTGCAATACTGTGCAGCTTAGAACACAACAGTAAATGCGTAGGGTTGTTTATCATTTAATGAAGCCGCCGAGGCTCTATTTAAACCGCTTGCTCCATCCATTTCATTAACGTGGCAGATTCGGAAACTTTAGTTTGAACTACATGGGAAGTGTTGAGTGCTTTGCAACACCTCACTGAACAAAACAACTGGCAAACACGGAAAAGTCCAGAAGAAGCCCTAGCATCTGTCAGGAAGCTTTGTGAGTTTTTTGAGATTGAGGAAGAGGAGAAATTACTGACGGAACTTAAAGTCTTTCACTCCTCCTACTCTTGCTTCCTCAGTGTGGCATCCATACTTTCTGTGCTCAAGGAGAACAATGCCGACTTGGTTTTTCCAGAGCTGGCTGGGCTGCTGAAAATATATGGAACACTACCTGTGTCAACTGCAATGGTAGAGCGTTCCTTTTCAAAGTTAAAGCTAGTGAAGACAGAACTCCGCAGCCTTTGTCATGAAGAAAGGCTGTCAGACCTTCGTCTGCTGGCAATTGAGAAAGATATCCATATTGAATACAGTGTTGTCATAGACATTTTCAAGAACATGGCAAACCGAAGACTGCTGCTTTGAAGAATACTGCAGCATTTAGATGGATCTCACTCACACACACACACAGAATGTTCAGTTGCAATTGAAATTTAGTTTTGAATAAAGTGTGAAAAATTTGTTCCAAGTGCCCTTTTTTGAATGTTGAGCCCCTGCCCCTCCAAAGGTCTTTGCACGGCCCTGATATTGAGAGTCATAAGTTTTTCAGCCAATGACTCTCAATACCAACACCGAGCTTTCCATCACACACACACACACACACACACACACACACACACACACACACACACACACCCTGAGCTCCTGCGGGCAGCTGATCCGCACTGCGCAGAGATCAGAATACGCGCATGCGCAGTGACACTGAGCTACAGACACTTTCACTTTCAGTTTAATTAAAGGAACAGTTCACAGAAAAGTGAAGAATCAGATTACAGAACTCATAACACACACAGCAGAAAAACACACACTTGTCGGTGTAGACATGCAGCAATCACACTTTATACACACTTGTAACTCATTTAGCCATTAGCAGACTAGCTGCACAGCGAGCAATACTCAGCCAGAGACCCACACCATATGGCCAAAAGCACAGGGTGTTTAAAAAATGTGATATTATTTGAGAGGCGGCACGGTGGTGTAGTGGTTAGCGCTGTCGCCTCACAGCAAGAAGGTCCGGGTTCGAGCCCCGGGGCCGGCGAGGGCCTTTCTGTGCGGAGTTTGCATGTTCTCCCCGTGTCCGCGTGGGTTTCCTCCGGGTGCTCCGGTTTCCCCCACAGTCCAAAGACATGCAGGTTAGGTTAACTGGTGACTCTAAATTGACCGTAGGTGTGAATGGTTGTGTGTCACCCTGCGATGACCTGGTGACTTGTACAGGGTGAACCCCACCTCTCGCTCATAGTCAGCTGGGATAGGCTCCAACCCACCCGCGACCCTGTACAGGATAAGCAGCTACAGATAACAGATGGATGGATATTATTTGAGATGTAAATATACCAGAAACTGCACACATCAAGGCAAATGAAACTGAACAGGCTTAATGTTGAGCAATATAAGATTCATTCCTCAAAATTTGAATGAGAAATTCAAAGGTATGTGGGGTCCATGAACAATTTCACAAATTTTCAATATGCGCACCACCTGAGACACAGCACACGTCAAGTCGGTAATCCAGTCGCAAACGTTTCCTCAGGACATGCCAAACCGTCGTTGGAGGAATCTGGGTATCCAGACTTGCTCTTCTTATGGACTTCTTGGGGCTTCGCCAGAGTTTTTCATGAACCTGCTTGACCATCTGTTCCAATGCTGGCAGTTGTCTAGATCCTTTTGCCCTGCACAGACAGCCTTTCTCTTTGAACTTTTTGTGCCGTGTCCAAATCTGCATTGCAGTTGGTGCATTTTTAGAGAATTCTCTCATAAATACATGCTGCAGTCTTGTTCAACTGTGTTCGAGCAAACTTTAACACACAAAACGGCTTTTCTGTTCCAGTGAATGGCATTTCTATACCTAAAAAGATTTAAAAAAAAACATTAAACACAAAACGTTAACCTGTTTCCGCACATTCTGTTAAAATTTGAGGTCAATTGAATGAGAATTGGCAAAGTTATTAGAGTGTGAGAAATATCAAATATTTTCAAACACCCTGTATGTGACCATCACACCTGACTGTCCCTGTTGAATGTCTCATTCCAGATTTATTCCCCTTTCCTGTTATAATGAGCTCCACTCTTCTGGGAAGGCTCACCGTTAGATTTTGGGGTGTGGCTTTAGGGGTGTGTGTTCATTCAGCTACAGGAGCAGTGTTACACTTCACATGATAAGGGATTAATTTTATTTGTTTTACTTTTATGAAACTGTTTATGTACAAATAGTGTTAGTGAAACATATCTTTTAAGGAAACTGCTGAGTTCTGGACTCTGTTTGGTCAGAAGGTGTTGATTAATTCTCTCTAACAGCAGCTCTGACAGTAGTGCAGGTTTATATTAATGCTCTCGTTCTAATATGTTATGGTTTCTATAGTAACAGCTCATTCATAGGGGCGTGTCCAGTGAATAATAAACAGGTTATAAAACTGATCTGTAAGGAGAAGTGTGTGTATCGTCTCTGGAAGGAGTCTCCAGTGTCAGTGCTGTGTAACATTTAGAGATGAGGCTGGAACTTTCAGTTTTCAGGACAGAGGAGTTTACAATTCTTTAAGATGTGTAACTGACATCACAAGCTGCATTTATTTTCTCTTATTAATTTAAAGAGAGAATAAAGAGGCTGATGAGGGAACAAGCGTTTATAGCTGCTATAATGTAAGCAACATATTCAGTTCAAGCATAAAAGAGTTCAGATCTCAGTTCTGGAGCATGATGTAATGAACCAATACACTCCTGTGTTAGTCCTGACCACCCAAACACACGGGGTAAATCTGGACAAAATGAGACAACATGGAATCGATAACCAAAAACAAATTTAAACATTTTAAAGTTCGATTTCAGTTAAAGTACATGTGCAGGGCATGAGCTTGGACAGAAATACAGGGTGTTCCAAAAAATTTGATGATATTTCACAATCTAATAACTTTGCCAATTCTCATTCAATTGACCTCAAATTTTAACCGCATGTGTGGAAATGTCAAAATTTTATGTTTGATAGTTTTTGTTTTTATCTTTTTAGGTATAGAAATGCCACTCACTGGAAAAGAAAAGGTGTTTTGTGTGTTATCACAGTGTTTCTCAGCCACTGGGCTGAAATTTTTTCAAGTTTGAAGCCAAATATTAAATAGTTCAGGATGTCGTTGCGTCCCAAATCTGGTAGCTGGTTTGCCAAACACTTTTCAAGGGGAATAAATACATTTGTGGGTAAATTAAGAACAGGTCTTTATTATTGCCACATCCCTCCTTTACATTTAACATAATTTCTCATTCAAAATTTTGAGAAATAAATCTTATATTGCGCAACATTAAGCCTGTTCAGTTTAATTTGCCTTGACATTTACATCTCAAATAATATTACATTTTTTAAACACCCTGTATAACTGCAGAGGGGTGGACATGTCCTAACAGTGTTTATAAAGGGCCTAAGGTAGGTGGAGGACACCATCATAAACATAATGAAGGGAACGACAGCTTACAGCTCCTATAGTTGCAAGTGAGAACAGAAACTAACTCATTTCACCAGCATTCTACAACATTAAATACAACTATAAATGGAAAAAACAATGACGTCATTCTTTAATAAATAAAATCATAATTATTGGTAAGTTGCTGTGGTATAAGAGGAATAAAACCCTTAGGAACAAAACCCTTAGGAACATGCTGTTACAGATAAAGAATCAGTTTCACTAACTCTACTTACAGGCTGCACTTCGAGTCTCCACTCAGAGACGACATTTAAGACGTTTTTCATGAAAAGTTCCCTTTAATACTGAAATGTGACAGACGATTTTTCAGACAAGATTTTATTTTTAGATTTTAAATTTGAACAATCCGAAATTAAACTAAAAAAAAATGTTCAAAATGGTGAAAAAAAAAATCAGACAGTAAAAATGACAAATTAACTGTTTCATCATCAACACAAGATTCATCTCAATTCAATTAAAATCAACAGAAAGTGTGTGTGTGATTAAACACTGTACAGAGGTTCCTCAATGTAACAATGTAATTAATTAACATAATCATTATATAATTCTCACACACATTTTGCTTACAGTTCAATCAGATAAACAAGTCTAAGGGGCGGTCTCCTTTGTGACATCATCAGTGATGCCATCACCGTTAAAGCTCGTTAAAGGTTAATACATCCTGGATCAGAGTCAACAATCACACGATTTTACCCATAATCCCCAGCAGGGGACGGTCCTACCGTTACATCACAGTGTGAATAAGTGACAGCACCCCCTCCCCCCATCCTGGATTACCCATGATTCTTTGTGGCAGGGCGTTTCTCTCACACTGACCCCGTGTAACCCAACACTGATTTAGCAGCTCTCGGATTGGCTGAGAATCTCAGAATGGCACCAATGGGCAGCTCCCAGTTGATTGTGGGTGTGGCCTGGGTTGTGGGCAGGGCTATCTGAACACACCCACGTTGATTGACAAGGCCACTTCTGGCTTCCTGTTCCTTTTTTTCTCTGAGCGCTTACTGTGCCTTCTAGTGGAAGAAACACACATTAGTGTGTGTGTGTGTGTGTGTGTGTGTGTATATACACGTACATACTTGCGTGTGTGAGCGCATCTCACCTTTGCTCCGTTTGCTCTCCGAGTGTTTGTTCTTCCCTTTTTACTGTACCGAACTCCCGATCACTGTCAATGCAGAGATTCTACACACACACACACACACACACACACACACACACACACACACACACACGTTTCAGGAGTTACGGCTCTGAATTAATGACAACACATGAAATGTACAAATGTATGTGGATGACTGAGTGTGTGTGTGTGTGTGTGTGTGTGTGTGTGTGTGTACACCTTCACAGCTATAGTGTCTCCGTCTCTCAAGTAGTACGGTGCCCCCTGCAGGTTCACTCCTTTACTGTTACTCTTATTCTGTTTCTTCTTCTTCTGTTTGGACATCAACTGACTCTGAACACACACACACACACACACTATAATCCCAATTCTATCCAACCTGTCTCACTTATGTGTCTCTCTCTCTCCCCCACCGCGACCCTCCCCCCACCTCACCGTGTGGTTGATGGTAATCCAGGTGTGCTGTTCAGGCAGGTGTTTAGCGAGCAGCAGGTTCTCAGGTGAGATTCTGCAGTGGGCAGAGACTGCATGGTACAACCCCCTGGGGGAGGAGTCCAGCCCCGCCTTCCATACAAATTCATGAGTGGGGAAATAAGCACTCTTTTCAGACATGCCCACTTCTTCTTTGGCCACACCCACTCGCAGACACAGCAGGATGTCCTTCAGCCTAAATGATGAAAATACAGACATTAAACTCACAATCGTGTGTGTATATGAGAGAGAGAGAGAGAGAGAGAGAGAGAGAGAGAGAGAGCACACATCACATTGACTTACCCAAGGTTTTCCTCACAGTGCAGCTTTTGGACACACACCTCAGATCCCACAGACAACTTCAACTTCCTGAGAGACACAGAGAGACAGTGTGTTTTATGTATGCACATGTGTGTGTGTGTGTGTGTGTGTGTGTGTACCTGAGTGTGAGTTGGTTTCCTCTGAGAATTCTGATGAGTTTTTTTCCCTCCACTAACCAAACACGTAGAAATTCAGGAGATGGTACACACACCTGCACAAGTGCAGGCAGAGTCAGCACCTACACACACACACACACAATTATGAAGGGAAGGACTCTAGTGTATTAGGCATTACCGTGTGTACAGTGCCTTGAAAAAGTATTCATACCCCTTGAACTTTTTCACATTTTTCCACCTTACAACCACGAACTTAAAAGTTTTTTATTGAGATTTTATGTGATAGACCAACACAGAGTAGCACAGAATTGTGAAGTGAAACGAAAATGATAAATGGTCTTCAAAATTTTAAACAAATAAAAATCTGAAAAATGTGGTGAGCATTAGTATTCAGCCTCCTGTACTCTGATACCTCTAAATACAATCCAGTGCAATCAATTGCCTTCAGAAGTCGTCTAATTAGTTAATAGAGTCCTACTGTGTGTAATTTACTCTCAGCATAAATACACTTGTTCTGTGAAGCCCTCAGTGGTTTGTTAGAGAACACTGAAGAACAAACAGCATCATGAAGACCAAAGAACTCACCAGACAGGTCAGGGATAAAGTTCTGGAGAAGTTTAAAGCAGGGTTAGGTTATAAAAAAATATTTCTATACTTTACTTTCTCATTTAATTTCCACTATTTTTTCATTTTATTTTTCATCTTTATAAGATAAGTTAGCTTTTAAAATAAAATGCCAGGGGGCAAAATATCCTGCAGAAAATGCATGGAACTAGAACAGAGGATTTCTATCCTGGAATCAAAGATTGATGCTCTGCCAAAGACGGACGAATTAAAAGCGATATCTCAGGAAAGGAGTACAGAAACAGTGGCTGAGAATGCAGAGATTGCACTCCGACAGACAGATGGCATTGCAGATCGAGTGGATGAATTCATCGATCAAGCTGGGCAAAATGTGACTACAGAAAACTGGCAAATGATGGGTGGCAAGCCCAAAAATAAAAACAGAAGAGTAATTACCTCAACACCAGCTCGTTCTACAAATTACAATAGGATCTACAATCCTATGGAAAATTCACAGCCCACAAGGCTTCAGAACAAATTTGAATGCCTCAGGGATGTGGAAGAGGATTTTTCAAGCGTACAAACACATCGTAAAAAGAGATCGCACCAAGATCGAAGAGCTGTGGGAAGAGGCAAAAAGCAGCTCCTTACACCACCTGATCCCACAACCCTTGTTCTTGGTGATTCCACTGTAAGAAATTTAAAAGGTCATGGGATGATTATTTGTTGTCTTCCAAATGCATCCATCTCTGACACCAAAGACAGCATTTTGAAACTCATGTCCGAGTATAAAACTATCAAACGTATTGTTATGCATGTGGGAGCAAATGATGTTTTCAGAGAACAGCTGTTTGTCCAAGATGATTTCAGAAAACTTTTTTCTGAGCTCTATAAGACTGGAATACAATCTTTTATTAGTGGCCCACTCCCAGCGAGAGGAAGTTTTGCATTTTCTCGACTCTTCAGTCTTAACACCTGGCTTGGAAAAACTTGTTTTTCATTTGGTATGAACTTCATAGACAATTTTAACCTTTTCTGGAATCGCAGAGAATTCTTCAAGCCAAATAGCACTGAACTCAGCTGGATTAGAGCCAAGGTCTTAGTAGACCATTACAGACTTGCAATCTTTTCTCAGCCAGCATTGAGGAAAACAGTTGATAAGATGTCGCAGACGGACATAGTTACAAAAAACAATACTTCTGCAAAGACAAAACAATCATCTTTGCAAGTCGTCATCAAGGACACACAGACGTCTGATCTGCCAGACTGCCAAGATTCAAAGACAGACTGCCAAAAATCAGAGACAAACTGCCATACAAAGAACTCACCAATTTCTCGCTCTTCTGACTTCACTACGCCATCTTCCTCTTCCACACGCATGGATTTCCCAAATAGTATGCAGAGATTGCTGCCAATGGCTACACTCTCTTTTTCCAGCCCAAATCTGTCGCGACAAGCAGTGTACCCAGTTCATCAAAACTGTGTTCGCCCAGGACTTTCAGCTGGCTCACCATCTAAAAGATACATGTCATCTCCAATCCTTTCACCCTCAAACCAAATGGAACATTTAGAAAGTCTTGTTTGATGTACTCTGGGTCCCTGCAAATGGGTGTAGTTTTGAAAACCAGCTGGGACCCAATATGCCTATGCCATTCTCTATTCCTGTGTTGATAAGAAATAGAAAACATAGAGCACATTTAACCCAGGGGGTAAACCAATCTAATCTCCTTCCTGTTTTAAAACAATATCAGAGTGCACAAGCAGATATTACTTCTAGACTTTCTGTAAAGCTAGCTCTTCTGAACGTTAGATCACTTTTAAACAAGTCATTTTTAATTAATGATCTTATCTGCAAACACAATCTTGATTTTTTGCTTCTAACTGAAACTTGGCTGGATCAAGCAAATAGTGCTACCACCCTTATTGAAGCAGCTCCCCCAAATTTTAATTTTTTGAATGTTACCCGACAAGGGAAAGGTGGAGGGATCGCAAATATATTCAAAGTCTCTTTTCAATGTAAACAATCCTCACTTGGTGATTTTACATCCTTTGAACACTTATGTGCACTTGTTACATGCTCTCCTAACATATTATTAACTATTTACAGGCCTCCGAGACATTCAGCCAAAGTCTTTCTTGAAGAGTTTGGTGAACTGTTGTCAGTCATTTGCTTAGAGTTTGATTGTCTTATTATATCTGGGGATTTTAACTTGCATGTAGATAATCCTGAAAACACTTATGCCAATGAACTACTTGCACTTATTGACAACTTCAACCTAGTACAACATGTACAGGGGCCGACCCACTCTCGTGGTCATACCCTTGACCTCGTCATCACAAAGGGTCTTACTGTTTCTACTACTGTTGTTGACCTGGCCTTATCTGATCATTTCTGTGTTTTCTCTGATGTTTCTATGTCTCCTCACATTCAGAACAGCTCAACGACTATGGGTAGGAGAGTCATAAACGACAACACATGTGCTCTCTTTGAGCAAGCTCTCTCTCAGAACTCAACCAAAATGTCAGACTCTGTTGATGATTTACTGGAAATTTTTAATTTAAATATGACCCAAATTATGGATGATATTGCTCCATTCAAAATCAAAAGAGTCAATGATAAGCAGAAAGCACCATGGAAGCAGTACCCGGCTGTTAAACTGCTAAAGAGAGAATGTAGAAAGACTGAAAGAAAATGGCGCAAATCTAAACTTCACATCCATTATCAAATCCATAAAGAGATGCTTTGTAATTATAATTATGAAATTCGTAAAGCAAGACAGTCTTTCTTCTCCAATATCATCAACAGGAATATGAACAATGCCCGTGTGCTATTTTCAACAGTAGAGAAGCTAACTAATCCCCCACCACAATTAGCACCTGAACTTCTCTCAGTTAATAAATGCAATGAGTTTGCATCCTTCTTCAAAGGTAAAATTGATAAAATACGGCAGAATATTGCTCATAATATATCTCAGCTGCAAAAAATTTAAAAACTGCAATCACCAATGACACAAATAGATAACTTCAACACAATGTCAGAATTTTGTTTAATTGATTATGAGACTCTTGAAAAAACTGTACAAAATCTCAGTTCCTCAACATCTGAATTGGACATTCTGCCCACCAACTTTTTTAAGTCTGTTCTTCATCTTATAATTACAGATGTGCTTCAGATCATAAATACATCCCTAGAGACTGGCGTTGTTCCTGTGTCCCTGAAAAAAGCCGTTGTAAAGCCCCTACTTAAAAAGAATAATCTGGATGCTTCAGTATTGAACAACTACAGGCCAATATCAAATCTACCATTCATCGGGAAAATCCTTGAAAAAATTGTCTTCAATCAATTAATTGCCTTCTTGATATCAAACAGCCATTTTGATAATTTTCAGTCAGGATTTCGTGCCAATCATAGCACTGAAACAGCGCTGATTAAAGTTATAAATGACATACGTCTTAATACTGATGCAGGCAAAACATCGGTCCTGGTATTACTGGACCTCAGTGCAGCTTTTGATACTGTTGATCACAACATACTGCTGTATCGACTTGAACACTGGGTTGGATTGACTGGTAAAGTTATCAATTGGTTAAATTCATACTTAAAAGATAGAAGCTTTTTTGTTACCATGGGAAATAGTTCCTCAACGTCAATGTCCTTGACCTGTGGTGTCCCCCAGGGGTCGATTCTTGGACCATTACTATTCAACCTTTATATGCTCCCACTTGGGCAAATTATCAATAACAATTCAATTTTGTATCACTGCTATGCAGATGACACCCAAATTTATTTTGCTTTATCACCTAATGATTATGCCCCCCTTGAATGTCTTTACCAGTGTATCGATCAAATTAAAAACTGGATGTCACAAAATTTTCTTCAGCTGAACTCAGATAAAACAGAAGTAATTCTATTTGGAAAAAAAGATGAAAGACTCAGGATTACCAGTATTCTTGACACAAAAGGGATTAAAACTAAATAAATGGTTAAAAATCTTGGTGTTTTCATTGACAGCGAGCTAAACTTTGACAGTCACATGAAAGCAATCACTAAAACGGCATTCTATCACCTAAAAAACATTTCCAAACTAAGAGGACTTATGTCAAAAAATGATCTGGAAAAACTTATCCATGTCTTCATCTCTAGTAGGGTTGATTACTGCAATGGCCTTTTCACAGGCCTGCCAAAAAAGACCATCAAACGACTTCAGCTGGTTCAAAATGCAGCGGCGAGGGTTCTCACACGAACAAAAAGAACAGAGCACATTACTCCAATTCTAAGGTCCCTTCACTGGCTTCCAGTAAGCTACAGAATTGACTTTAAAGCATTGCTGCTGGTGTACAAATCTCTAAATGGTACAGGGCCCAATTACCTCTCTGATACGTTGCAGCGGCCTAACCCAATCAGATCTACCAGATCGCAACAGAAAAATTTACTATTAAAACCTGTTGTTAAAACAAAGTGTGGTGAAGCAGCTTTTAGCTACTATGCAGTACAGCTATGGAACCAACTGCCAGAGGACATTAAAAATGCTCCTGCTGTTGGCAGCTTCAAATCTAGGTTAAAGACCAAGCTGTTCTCAGATGCTTTCTGTTAAATAATTAATATTGTCTTCCTTACATGTTTTTATAATCTGTACTTTTACAGTTTCTGCATGTTTCAAATTTTACTTAACTTTTATTCTATTTTATTCTGCTGTTTTTTTTCTCCCCCTATTTGAACTTCTACTTCATTTTATTATTTTATTTCTACTATTGTTTAATTCTTATTATATTTTTCCCATTTATTTTATGTAATTTTATTCTCTATTGTTTACTGTTTTGCTTTTACTTCTGTAAAGCACATTGAACTGCCACTGTGTATGAAATGTGCTATATAAATAAACTTGCCTTGCCTTTGGTCAGATGAGACCAAAGTTGAACTTTTTGGCCTAAATGCAAAGCGCTATGTGTGGCAGAAAACTAACACTGCTCATCACCCTGCACACACCGTCCCCACTGTGAAACATGGTGGTGGCAGCATCATGCTATGGGGATGCTTTTCTTCAGCAGGGACAGGGAAGCTGGTCAGAGTTGATGGGAAGATGGATGGAGCTAAATACAGGGCAATCCTGGAAGAAAACCTGTCAGAGGCTGCAAAAGACTTGAGACTGGGAAGGAGATTCACCTTCCAGCAAGACAATGACCCTAAACATACAGCCAGAGCTACAATGGAATGGTTTAGATCAAAGAATATTCATGTGTTAGAATGGCCCAGTCAAAGTCCAGACCTAAATCCCATTGAGCATCTGTGGCAAGACTTGAAAATTGCTGTTCACAGACGCTCTCCATCCAATCTGGCTGAGCTTGAGCTATTTTGCAAAGAAGAATGGGCAAAAATTTCAGTGTCTAGATGTGCAAAGCTGGTAGAGACATACCACAAAAGACTTGCAGCTGTAATTGCAGCAAAAGGTGGCTCTACAAAAGTATTGACGCAGGGAGCTGAATACTAAGGCACATCACATTTTTCAGATTTTTATTTGTTTAAAATTTTGAAGACCATTTATCATTTTCGTTTCACTTCACAATTATGTGCTACTCTGTGTTGGTCCATCACATAAAATCTCAATAAAAACTTAAGTTCGTGGTTGTAAGGTGGAAAAATGTGAAAAAGTTCAAGGGGTATGAATACTTTTGCAAGGCACTGTATGTACACAAGTGTGCACACCCTTTGATAGGACACCCAAAAGTGGGCTGAGGTGCATTTTGTTCCCACTGATACTGCTTGAGAAGTTTCTACAACTTCATTGGAGTCCACCTGTGGTAAATTCAGTTGATTGGACATGATTGGGGATTGTCAACACCTGCCTATATAAGGTCCCACAGTTGACAGGGCATGTCAGAGCAAACTCCAAGCCATGGGGTCAAAGGAATTATCTGCAGACCTCAGAAACAGGATTGTGTCAAGGCAAAGATCTGGAGAAGGGTACAGAAAAATTGCTGCAGTTTTACAGGTCCCAAAGAGCACACTGGCCACCATTGTTCATAAATGGAAGTAGTTTGGCACCACCAAGAATCTTCCTAGACCTGGCTGCCCAGCCAAACTGAACGACACGGGAAGACGGGCCTTGGCCAGGGAGGTGAGCAGGAACCCGAGGGTCACTCTGACAGCGCTACAGTGTATCCTTATGGAGATGGGAGAACCTTTCAGAAGATCAACCATCCAGGCAGCACTCCACAAATCAGGCCTTTATGGTTGAGTGGCCAGATGGAAGCCACTCCCTTAGTAAAAGGCACATGACAGCCCACTTGGAGTTTGCCAAAAGGCACCTCGAGGACTCTCAAACCATGAGAAACAAGATTCTCTGGTCTGATGAAACCAAACTTGAACTTTTTGGCCTGAATACCAAGCGTCACTTCTGGAGGAAACCAGGCAACCGCTCATCACCTGGCCATCCCTACAGTGAAGCATGGCGGTGGCAACATCATGATGTGGGGATGTTTTTCAGCAGCGGGAATGGGACAACTAGTCCTGATAGAGGGAAAGATGAATGCAGCCAAGTACACCGAGATTCTTGAAGAAAACCTGCCCCAGAGCGCTCTGGACCTCAGACTGGGGCGAAGGTTTACCTTCCAACATGACAACGATCTGAAGCACACAGCCAAGAGGACAAAGGAGTGGCTTCAGAGAAAGTCTGTGAATGTCCTTGATTAGCCCAGCCAGAGCCCAGACCTGAATCCAATTAAACATCTATGGAAGGAGCTGAAAATGGCTAGATGGAGCTTGCAAGGATACGCCAAGAGGAATGGGCAAAAATGTCCAGAAACAAGTGTGCCAAGCTCGTAGCTTCTTTCCCAAGACGCCTTGAAGCTGTAATTGCTGCCAAAGGTGCAACCACCAAGTATTAGGTTAAGAGTGTGCACAGATACGTAACCCCTCAATAACCCATTTTTGTCAGTAAAATAAAATTGCATATTTTCTAAAAACTTGCTTTCACTTTGTCATTATGGGCTATTTTGTGTAGAATTTTGCGACAAAAAAAATGAAGTCAATCTATTGTAGAATAAGTCTGTAATGTGATGTGATGTGATGTGATAAAATGTGGAGAAAGTGAAAGGGGTGTGCAGACTTTCTGGCCTGACTGTAAATAACTCATTTCTATAACTGTGTAACCAGGAATTTCATTATAGTTTAACAGGAAGTCTGTTTTGTTGAAGTTCTAAACTGTTCACTGATGGAGACTTGAGTGTAAAACTGTTCACGACACCTGCAGTCCTAAAGTTCTCATGGGGATTGGAGTCCGAAACCATCGCAGCAGAACTACTCGTATTAATTATTCAAAGCCGTCTTCTCAGTGTGTCTTTAGTGACCATTACATGCTATTACATGCTCAGACTAGACAAACCGACAGATGTATCTGATCACATCATCCTGATTTTGATCCCCAAGAATCACATCCTCAGTTTCTCTTTGATTTGCTCAGGTGATGATTTCAGCTCTGTTCCTGTTTAATCTCGTTATGTTTGTGTGTTTAATAATTGTGCAGATTTCATACCGAGTGTACAATTTGTAATTCAGTATTTGGGTCAGTGTTTTGTTTCTTTTGTTAGGCTTCAATAAACTGCACTTACTCAGGATTATGTGCAAGTATTTATACAGTGGTCAATTTTCCTATCAATATTATATGAATATTAATTTACTCTTGATTAAGCACACTAAATTAAATAAACTCATATTTTCTACTCTACATACTTACGAGATACAACCTTAATAACCTTAACAACTCAATATGCAAGCTGATTTCCTGTTATCTGAGACAGGAAAGGATTATTATCCAACTTTTATTCGCTTCCTTCCATTTGATAAACAGCTTTAGTGTACCGGTGCTTTTGGGTTTAGTGTGTACTGTGTGTAGGGTTTAGTTTATAGGATTTAAGGGTGCAGTGTGTAGGGTTTAATGTGTAAAATACCTGACACCTGAGCTGGTGTAGTGAGGCCTCTTCCGAAATTTCAACACAACCAACAGACTGCAGCCCTGAAACACACACGCGCGCACAATTTGTATTATATAGCTTTTCAAACTCTTCTGTGTGTGTGTGTGTGTGTGTGTGTGTGTGTGTGTGTGTGTCTCTAACCTGCAGTGTGAGATTCTATAGTGTAATTTCTCTCACACTCATCATTTGGATCCATAAACCAGCTCACTGCTAACTTCAAAAATCCCTGAGGGGGAAAAACAAACAAACAAACAAACAAACAAACAAACCCACACATACATATAAATACATAACACACATTCCCCCGTCCCCCCCACCAGTGAAATCTCCCTCATCATGGTGTTTCCACCCACAGAACTGTCGTTCACTCGATGGTTTTTGTTCGTTCTGTGTAAACTCTAGAGACTGTTGTGTTTGAAAATCACAGATCATCAGCAGTTTATAAAACTCAAACCAGTCCAACACCCATCCCACAGTGAAAGTCACCGTGGTCACAGTTATTCATTCTGTTTGATGTGAACATTAACTGAAGCTCCTGATCTGTATCTGCCTGATTTTCTATCCTGTGCTGCTGCCACATGAGCAGCTGATTGGTGTTCCTAATAAAGTGGGCAGTCAGTGTATATACAGTATTTAGATGTGCTCTGTTGCTGTGTGGTCATGTGATGTGAAGTATGTGGTCATGTGACCGACCTTTGGAGGAAGCTGTCCCTCCGTGATCACCAATGTGTCTCCATTAACCACGCCCACGTCCAACAGAGACGCATTCTAACACACACAGTTTAGTGTTAGTAAACAGAGATTTAAATGTTTAGTGTTTCACAGAGACATAGTGTGTGTGTGTGTGTGTGTGTGTGTGTGTGTGAGAGAGAGAGAGAGAGAGAGAGAGAGAGAGAGAGAGAGAGAGAGTGAGTGAGTGAGTGAGAGATACTGTACCTCATCCATCAGAGGCTCCCCAACCTCCTCACACCAATCCATCCTCCTCAAGTGCCAACACGTTCCTACACACACACACACACACACACACACACACACACACACACACAGGATTATATTGTAATATTTTTGTAATAGTCTAGATAGTTTAGCCTAAATGTTCTAATCCCTACACACTACACTATACCCTCCACAGAGCACATTACACACTGCAACCTATACAGAGCACACTACAAACTAACCCTTACACCTTAACCTCGCATCCATACACCCTAACCCCTACATTCTACACCCCAACCCTTACCCTGTACATTCTACACTCTAACCCCTACACTGTACACCTGCACCCTAACCCCCACACTGTACATTCTACACCCTAACCCCTACCCTGTACACCCTAATCCTAACCCCTACACTGTACACCCTAATCGTAACCCCTACACTGTACATTCTACACTCTAACCCCTACACTGTACACCCTAATCCTAACCCCCACACTGTACATTCTACACTCTAAACCCTACACTGTACACCCTAATCGTAACCCCTAAACTGTACACCTGCACCCTAACCCCCATACTGTACATTCTACACTCTAACCCCTACACTGTACACCCTAATCGTAACCCCTACCCTGTACACCCTAACCCCTACACTGTACACCCTAATCGTAACCCCTACCCTGTACACCCTAACCCATACACTGTACACCCTAACCCATACACTGTACACCCTAATCGTAACCCCTACACTGTACACCTGCACCCTAACCCCCACACTGTACATTCTACACTCTAACCCCTACACTGTACACCCTAATCCTAACCCCTACACTGTACACCCTAATCCTAACCCCTACACTGTACACCCTAATCCTAACCCCTACACTGTACATTCTACACTCTAACCCCTACACTGTACACCCTAATCCTAACCCCTACACTGTACATTCTACACTCTAACCCCTACACTGTACACCCTAATCCTAACCCCTACACTGTACACCCTAATCCTAACCCCTACACTGTACACCCTAATCCTAACCCCTACACTGTACACCCTAATCGTAACCCCTACACTGTACACCCTAATCCTAACCCCTACACTGTACACCCTAATCCTAACCCCTACACTGTACACCCTAATCCTAACCCCCACACTGTACATTCTACACTCTAACCCCTACACTGTACACCCTAATCCTAACCCCTACACTGTACACCCTAATCCTAACCCCTACACTGTACACCCTAATCGTAACCCCTACACTGTACACCCTAATCCTAACCCCTACACTGTACACCCTAATCGTAACCCCTACACTGTACACCTGCACTCTAACCCCCACACTGTACATTCTACACTCTAACCCCTACACTGTACACCCTAATCGTAACCCCTACACTGTACACCCTAATCCTAACCCCTACACTGTACACCCTAATCCTAACCCCTACACTGTACACCCTAATCCTAACCCCTACACTGTACACCCTAATCGTAACCCCTACACTGTACACCCTAATCGTAACCCCTACACTGTACACCCTAATCGTAACCCCTACACTGTACACCCTAATCGTAACCCCTACACTGTACACCCTAATCGTAACCCCTACACTGTACACCTGCACTCTAACCCCCACACTGTACATTCTACACTCTAACCTACACACCTCATGAATTTCAACAACTATTTTTCACACTTGTTTACATTCATCCACGTGCCAACGCAGCCACAGCAGCACAGCTGATTGCGGATGTCACACATAGACTTGACTCTATTTGTCCTGATGCTCCAAAGTTTATCCTTGGTGATTTTAATCACTGCACTTTGACTAAGACACTGAAAACTTATGAACAATATGTGTCTTGTGCTACTACTGTAAGAAACTCCACGATTGATCTATGCTATGGTACTGTAAGCAGTGCTTATAAATCCTTGCTCCTGCCTTCTCTTGGGGCTTCCTACCACAACTGTGTGTTTTTAATGCCTGTGTATAAGCCTGCCCTCAGACGTCGTGAATATGGAGAGAAGTTAAAATCTGGACGAAGACAGTGTTTTATCTCTCCAGGCCTGTTTTGACTGTACCGATTGGGATTGTTTTTACGATGGCAGTGAAAATATTGATGAACTCTGTGATGCTGTTTCCTCCTACATTTCCTTCTGTGTGAACTCTATTATCCCATCAAAAAAAAGTTGTTGTTTATCCCAACAAGCAGCCATGGGTAACTAAGGAGCTCAAAACTGCTATTAACAAAAAGAAAAGGACCTTTTTCACAGGTGATCTTCTTGAGAAAAGGGCCGTCTCCAGGGAAGTGAGGAGGGAAATAGCAAAGGCTAAAGTAAACTATAAGAATAAAATTGAAATGCAATTTGGAGGTGGTAATATCAGAGTAGCTTGGCAAGGACTTAAATCAATAGCCTGTATTAATAAGCAGGAAGATGAGGCCAAGCAACACATCACCATTAAAGGAGTATTGGATGCTGAGTTACCAAATGCTTTCAATTGTTTTTTTTCCCCCCGTTTCGAAAGTTGTGATTTTACTCAGAATGTCTCTGCATTGAAGAATTCTCTTGTACCCCGAACTGATTTTGTGATATGCAAAGATCAGGTTACAGCTTTGTTGAAGAAAAACAACATAAGGAATAGAGTTGAGCTGGATACTCGGCTGAAACGAGTATCCTGTACGGATAAAGCACTTTTGCCAAGTACGAGTATTATACAAGTAATACGAGTCAATATCTGTGCTCGGACTGAATGAAAATCCTCACACAGCGTCACAGCGCGCCTCCCCTACACACACCGCTCTGCTCACTCACACAGAGAACAGCTCTCTGTCTCTCTGCCGGTCGTTGAAGTTTTTTTTTTTTTAAACCGTCAGTTGGCTCTAACCAGTTTTATTTTACTTCACGCACCGAGTGTCTGACACTTTCTAGGTAGTAGTGGTATAAATAATATTACAAATTAAGCTACACACACACACCTGCTGTGGAAATTTAAAAAAAAAACAATGAACCAAAAAAAACAAAAAAACCCACACACTGATCATAAAAAAAATTAAAAGTTAAAAAAAGGAAGTTGAGTATGAAAACTCATTCATTACATTTCATTTCATAATTGCAACCGCATGTGTTGTATTCATTGTTGCAAAACTTGTTCTGTAAATAGTTCGTTTTCTATCGTGATCAAAACCACTGATCTGAAGCTCAATGCTGATGCTGACCTGTAAATAGTTTTCTAAATCAGCAATAAATATAATAATTTCTGATCAACCCATATCAATTGCATGCTTAAAATAACATACTGGTTAAAGCCCCGCCCATTTCAAGACAACCAGACCCACTTCTGGGTTAGGCCCCGCCCACTCCGAGTACGGATACAGATAATTCATATGGTTAACAGATACAGATAATGCTGTACTCGCTCATCCCTAATAAGGAAGGCTGCTGGCCCTGATGCTGCCTGTGGGCGCACACTGAGGTATTGTGCTAACCAGCTCAGTGGAGTTTTCTCTACACTCTTTCAGATGTGCGCCAATCATTGTCTGCTTCCTTCCATTTGGAAAAGTTCAACAATAATTCCAATCCCCAAAACAAAAAATCCTGGGCAACTAACTGAGTTTAGGCCTGTTGCTCTTACATCACTTATTATGAAAATCTTTGAGAAAATCATGAGAGATGAGATTGTCTGTCTCTTTAGTGTGATAAATTAGACCCCTTACAGTTTGCATATCGAGCTGGAAAGGGGGTAGCGGACGCTAAACTCCTCATTCTTGACAAAATCTACAAGCACTTGGAGAAGCCAAAAATCACATGCGAGACTTTTATTTGCGGATTTTTCTTCAGCTTTTAACAAGATGCAACCGCATATTTTAATTCAACGACTCTCCTCTTCTTTTAATTTACCTGATCAGTTCTTATTGTTGCTTTTAAACTTTTTAACTGATAGGAAGCAGCAGGTTTTAGTTAATGGAGCTTTGTCAGATGTCATGGTTTCAAACACAGGCTCCCCTCAGGGTTGCGTTTTATCTCCCCTTCTTTTTATCCTGTATACAGACAGTTGCAGGTCTCGTAAAGACGGCAGCTACTTGGTAAAATTCTCAGACGATACAGCACTTCTGACTCTCCTCCAAGGGTCAGAGTCGGACCATGGTAGCGCCCTGCTTGATTTTGTTAACTGGTGTGATGAAAATTTCCTTGACCTTAATGCGAAAAAAACAAAAGAGCTTGTCATTGATTTTAGAAAAATGGTGTAAAACCTAAGGCAAGTTCAATTCATGGGAACGAGGTCGAAATTGTTGAAACTTACAAGTACCTAGGCACTGTGTCTGATTCCCAGTTGAAGTCTGATAAAAATACTGAATGTATTGTCAAACGAGGCCAGCAATGAATGCATTTATTAAGAAAGTTGAACTCATTTAAGGTCTGTAACAGAATTTTGTGTATGCTTTATCAGTCTTTTATTGAGAGCATTTTAACTTTCTCCTTCATCTGCTGGTTTGGTGATTGGTCTTTAAAAGACAAAAACAGCCTTTGCAGCATTGTAAAGGCTTGTTCTGAAATAATTGGTGTCCAGCAGAGGGATTTGAGTTTTTGTGGGAGAGGTCCATAAAGCTAAAGGAATAACTTCCCAACATGGCCACATCCTGTCCTCTGAGTTCACGGTGATGCCTTCAGGCCGCCGTTTTATAGCACCTATTAGGAAGACAAATAGATACGCTAAATCTTTCATCCCATCTGTCATTAGGCTCTTAAACCTGGATAGCGGTTGTCATATTTTATAACTTTTGTGTTCATGTATGTGCAATGCATCTTTGTATGCCCACTTATTTATCATAATTTTTTTTCTTCCTGCTACTTAACTGTGCCACTCCATACAATTATGTCCTGGCCTGTTGTTTTGGACATATCGTACTCCTGTCTGCTGCTTGTTGTCATGGTTGTTGTTGGTGGTGTTTTTATACATTCAGGAACTGCTTGAACTGAATTGCCCCCTTGGGGACTAATAAAGTTGTCTGAAACTGAAACTAACCCCTACCCTGTACACCCTAACCCCTACCCTGTACACCCTAACCCCTACACTGTACACCCTAACCTGTACACCCTCACCCCTACACTGTACACCCTAACCTGTACACCCTCACTCAAACACCCTATACTCTACACCCTAATCCCTACACTCTACATCATAACTCCTCCACCCTATCCCCTAAACCCTCAGCTTTGTTAGTTAATGTGACATTTATGCTGAAGTGACTTGGTGAGTTTTTGCCTTTGAGTTCAGCCTCCTGCAGCATTGCCATCAAACACTGAAACACACAAAGAGGCATCATTAAAACACACACACACACACACACCCGCACACACACCCCCGCACACACACACACCCACCTCCTTCACAGTGAGCGTCTCCTCCACAATGATCTCCAGCTCTGGGCCTGTAGGTGGCGCCACGGTGAAGAACAGGAAGAGCTGCACACAAGCACAATAACTGTGTCCCATTCCTGACTTTAACACTTCCCCTCGTTCACTTTCCCTAAACGGAGGCCCTTCAGCCATCTTAAGGGTCCTTCCATTAAGGGATGTTTGTTAAATAAGGAATTTAGTCAATAGCATCGCAGAGTAGTGCACACTCACGTGGGACCCCCCCCAATTACCTGTGAGGCATTTGGGGCGTGTCCAGGACACAGACACAGTGATGTCATCAACTTGATACCTGCATCACGCACACTGAGGTCTTCACGGACTGCAGAAGAGACACACACGTGATGTAAGCAACAAGGTGGAGTGTGATTGGTTTACAGTATGGTAAGGTTATACCTGGAGGTAAAAGTTTCCCTGTTCGGTCTCTCTGTCTCAAACAACACACACCACCTGAGAGAGAGGAAAAAAAATGTTTTTTTTGTATTATCCAAAATTAGGAATTACTTAGAGCTGATATAATTACAGATAAGAGTTTAGGGATTTGGATTGGTTACCTGTGAAGTTTTCCTGAAGTTGCATCTCATCCAGTGCTCTCTGTTTCACCTCACTCAGCAACTACACACACACACACACACACACACACACACACACACACACAAAGTGAAGGTGAGAGTGTGTTTAAGTGTGTTTAAGTGGGTGTGTGTGTGTGTATGTGTATTTACCTACAGTGCTTCCTGCAGCAGGAATCTTCATCAGTTTCTCCTCCTCCTGCATCATGTGTGTGAGAAACTCCACCTGCAGCCAGCGACAGTCTGATGGTGTCATCACGGTAACCACATCTTCACTAACACTGAATACACTGTGCTCAAAAATAAACAAACAGATTCAAACAAGGAATCAAAATCATAGCGTCAGGCTGAGTGTGAGCTTTGGATTAATCTTCAGATTCACATTCAGGATCAGAATCAGTCCAATCGGGGAGATCAGACTCAGACTGACTGACTCTCTGACCTGTTGTTCAGGTGTGTGTGTGGCAGCAGCAGCAGCGTGTCTCCGTCCCTCAGTGCGAGTTCTCTCAGTGTCCTCCTCATGGCTTCAGCTGAACACACCTTCCACCTGCTGGCCCCACCTCCTTCTCCAACAGGACCCACACCTTCGGCCTTCTGACACACCAGAGCCTCCTGCAGGCTGAGAACCTCCCGGACCCCGCTCAGCGTGACTCTGCCTGAAAACCCCTGCATCGTATGCACAAGACCAGAGACATCCGCTTCTGAGGTTTCGCCCACCGACTCAACACCAGCCACGCCCATGGAGTCCAGCTCCGCCCCACCTGGCCTCAGGATGTTCAACAGCAATGGTTCACATTCAGCTCCGGTCTGCACACACACACCATTCACCTAACACACACACACACACACTTGTATTTTGTGTCTTAGAAATGTGTACATTACTGTTACGCTCTGCGATTGTGTGTTACCTCGGTCCCATTCCAAACAAACAGATCAGAGCCGTTATACACTCCAGCACTGTACAAAGACTGCTGATCATCTACACACACACACACACCATATACTAATAAACTGAACAAGTAATATTGGATAATTAACACATGAATTAATTAGTTTTTTTTTTTTTCTTTTTTATCAGACATCTAATTTATTGGGTTTGTTTACCTGACATGTTTCGACGTACAACTTCCGTCTTCCTCAGAGTGGTGACACTCTGAGGAAGACGGAAGTTGTACGTCGAAACATGTCAGGTAAACAAACCCAATAAATTAGATGTCTGATAAAAAAGAAAAAAAAAAACTAACTATATTTAATATAAGACATAATGAACGTAATCGAAAGACATGAATTAATATCGACTAGAGTTTAGTGTGTGCATTACCTGTCAGCGTGTCATACAGGTGTAGTCCTGCTGGCAGATTCTTAGCGATCGTCAGTGCCATGTCCCCTTCCCATGCATCCTGCATCTGAACACACACACACAAATTACCACACCCATTCCGATACACACTGACAATCTTGGTTTTCCAAACAGTTCGAGTCTCTCCCCCTCCTTCACATCTCTCTGACCCACTTGGCTGAAATTAATAGAGTTGAAGTGAAGAAGGAAAAGTGAAGAACAGAACATGGACAAGAGATCAGGGATCGTGTCCCACTCTGATGAGGTCACCTGGTAGACAGCCAGCCTCAGGTCTCCCACGGTCCTCCTGCGGTCGAAGCTCAGGGTGAAGGTGTGTGTGTCCGTGTGTGTGTTGAGGAGCTTTAGTGTTCCGTTCTCTATGCAGTAATGAGAAGCGAAGTGGAGCCGGACGTCAATAGTGTTACTGGTGACTTCAAACTCTGTCCTAAACAGCATCAGTAACAACAACAATAAATCCACCCAGTCATGAGCAAACTCCAGGATGCAACTATCCGCATGAGTTTAAGACCCAGACACAAGGCAAGACTTTAAGACCCAACCCTCAGAAAGACACTAGATCCCGACCCTCTGACCCCCAACTGATTCAGTGTGTACCTCCTCTGCTGAAGCCTGGTGTTTTCCTCCTGTACCATCTGCAGCAGGTGAGCAGGAACTCCAAAGGCAGGATTACCCAATGCTGCGTCATACACACACACACACACACACACACACACAATCAGAGACAGTACTGCTGAATATGGATTAGTAAAATTGGTTTCCTTGCACACACACACACCATGGCGTGGTCTCTGCAGTGTACGTTTCCTGTAGAACAGCATGTACGCGCTCTCTTTCCCCTCATACTGTTTGATGATGTCACTCTCTCTGATCGCAGTCACTGTCGAGTCATTCAGATCAAACCAGTGCCCCCTCACAGACTCCGCCTCTAAACCTGACCCGGATCCCACCTCTGACTCTTCTTGTGCACTCTCTACTACTGATTTTGGCTCCGCCCCCTGCTCAGGAGTTTCTGATGGATTTCTGAGAGCCACACGGGAGCCGTTCAGCAGCAACACAAACAGGTCAGGGTTAGACTGCAGAAACTGAACACACACACCCCATCATGTAAACATTAGTACTTGAATAAAAACTTGAACATTAGCACTATTGCGAATTAATCATGTTTCAGACCTTTCTGATTGGACCGTACTGTTTCTTGTACTTCTTATTCCAGGAACAGCCAATTTTCTCCATCAACTTCTGACCAAGCTGATCCAACAATACACTGCCTGACTCCTGAGAGAGAGAGACAGACACTGACTCAGGACTGACCAGGAAATTAATGACTCTGACACAACATCGAGAAAGAATGTGTGTAATTTATAAATTTAAAGTTAATATCTAGACTATGTTCCAGTAAAGCTGCTTTGGTAAACTGAGTGTACCTGAGCGAGTACAGTCGTTAGCACAGACAGAGGAATGTCCTTCTCCACCGCAGAATCACACACACTCACACTGCAGGGCTTCACCTGCACTTTCTGCTTCTTCTGCTTCATATCATCCTCCTGAGTGCGCACGCACACACACACACACACACACAGATATACACAATTACACCCACAAGTATACACAATCTCTCACACACACACACACACACACACACGTATACACAATCTCACACACACACGTATACACAATCTCACACACACACACATATACACAATTATACCCACAAGTATACACAATCTCTCACACACACACACACATACACAATCTCACACACACACACACGTATACACAATCTCTCTCACACACACACACACACACACACACGTATACACAATCTCACACACACACACACACACAAGTATACACAATCTCTCACACACACACACACACACACAAGTATACACAATCTCACACACACACACACACACAAGTATACACAATCTCACACACACACACACACAAGTATACACAATCTCTCACACACACACACACACACACACAAGTATACACAATCTCTCACACACACACACACACACAAGTATACACAATCTCTCACACACACACACACACGTATACACAATCTCTCACACACACACACACACACAAGTATACACAATCTCTCACACACACACACACACACACACACAAGTATACACAATCTCTCACACACACACGTATACACAATCTCTCACACACACACGTATACACAATCTCTCACACACACACGTATACACAATCTCACACACACGTATACACAATCTCACACACACAGACACACACACACACGTATACACAATCTCACACAGACACAGACACACGTATACACAATCTCACACACACGTATACACAATCTCACACACACACGTATACACAATCACACACACACGTATACACAATCTCACACACACACGTATACACAATCTCACACACACACGTATACACAATCTCACACACACACGTATACACAATCACACACACACGTATACACAATCACACACACACGTATACACAATCTCACACACACGTATACACAATCACACACACACGTATACACAATCACACACGTATACACATTCACACACACATATACACAATCACACACACACACGTATACACAATCACACACACACACGTATACACAATCACACACACACACGTATACACAATCTCACACACACACGTATACACAATCTCACACACACACGTATACACAATCTCACACGTATACACAATCTCTCACGTATACACAATCTCTCACGTATACACAATCTCACACACACGTATACACAATCTCACACACACGTATACACAATCTCACACACACGTATACACAATCTCACACACACGTATACACAATCTCACACACACGTATACACAATCTCACACACACACGTATACACAATCTCACACACACACGTATACACAATCTCACACAGACACAGACACAGACACACACACACAAGTATACACAATCTCACACACACACGTATACACAATCTCTCACACACACGTATACACAATCTCACACACGTATACACAATCTCACACACACGTATACACAATCTCACACAGACACAGACACACACACACACACACACGTATACACAATCTCACACACACGTATACACAATCTCACACACACGTATACACAATCTCACACACACACGTATACACAATCTCACACACACACGTATACACAATCTCACACACACACGTATACACAATCTCACACACACACGTATACACAATCTCACACACACGTATACACAATCTCACACACACGTATACACAATCTCACACACACGTATACACAATCACACACACACGTATACACAATCTCACACACACACGTATACACAATCTCACACACACGTATACACAATCTCACACACACGTATACACAATCTCACACACACGTATACACAATCTCACACACACGTATACACAATCTCACACACACACGTATACACAATCTCACACACACGTATACACAATCACACACACACGTATACACAATCACACACACACGTATACACAATCACACACACACGTATACACAATCACACACACGTATACACAATCACACACACGTATACACATTCACACACGTATACACAATCACACACACACACGTATACACAATCTCACACACACACGTATACACAATCTCACACACGTATACACAATCTCACACACACGTATACACAATCTCACACACACGTATACACAATCTCACACACACACGTATACACAATCTCACACAGACACAGACACACACACAAGTATACACAATCTCACACACACACACGTATACACAATCTCACACACACACGTATACACAATCTCACACACACACGTATACACAATCTCACACACACGTATACACAATCTCACACACACGTATACACAATCACACACACACGTATACACAATCACACACACACACGTATACACAATCTCTCACGTATACACAATCTCACACACACGTATACACAATCTCACACACACGTATACACAATCACACACACACGTATACACAATCACACACACACGTATACACAATCACACACACACGTATACACAATCACACACACGTATACACAATCTCACACACACACACGTATACACAATCTCACACACACACGTATACACAATCTCACACACACACGTATACACAATCACACACACACACGTATACACAATCACACACACACGTATACACAATCACACACACACGTATACACAATCTCACACACACACGTATACACAATCTCACACACACACGTATACACAATCTCTCACGTATACACAATCTCACACGTATACACAATCTCACACGTATACACAATCTCACACGTATACACAATCTCACACACACACGTATACACAATCTCTCACGTATACACAATCTCACATGTATACACCATCTCACACGTATACACAATCTCACACACACACGTATACACAATCTCTCACGTATACACAATCTCTCACGTATACACAATCTCACACGTATACACAATCTCACACGTATACACAATCTCACACGTATACACAATCTCACACACACGTATACACAATCTCTCACGTATACACAATCTCTCACGTATACACCATCTCACACGTATACACAATCTCACACACACACGTATACACAATCTCTCACGTATACACAATCTCACACGTATACACAATCTCTCACGTATACACAATCTCACACGTATACACAATCTCACACGTATACACAATCTCACACGTATACACAATCTCACACACACACGTATACACAATCTCTCACGTATACACAATCTCTCACGTATACACAATCTCTCACGTATACACAATCTCACACACACACGTATACACAATCTCTCACGTATACACAATCTCACATGTATACACCATCTCACACGTATACACAATCTCTCACGTATACACAATCTCACACACACACGTATACACAATCTCTCACGTATACACAATCTCTCACGTATACACAATCTCACACGTATACACAATCTCACACGTATACACAATCTCACACGTATACACAATCTCACACGTATACACAATCTCACACACACACGTATACACAATCTCTCACGTATACACCATCTCACACGTATACACAATCTCACACACACACGTATACACAATCTCACACACACACGTATACACAATCTCTCACGTATACACAATCTCTCACGTATACACAATCTCACACGTATACACAATCTCACACGTATACACAATCTCACACGTATACACAATCTCACACGTATACACAATCTCACACACACACGTATACACAATCTCTCACGTATACACAATCTCTCACGTATACACCATCTCACACGTATACACAATCTCACACGTATACACAATCTCACACACACACGTATACACAATCTCTCACGTATACACAATCTCACACGTATACACAATCACACACACGTATACACAATCACACACACGTATACACAATCACACACACGTATACACAATCACACACACACGTATACACAATCACACACACGTATACACAATCTCTCACGTATACACAATCTCTCACGTATACACAATCTCACACACACACGTATACACAATCACACACACATACACAATCACACACACACACACACACGTATACACAATCTCACACACACGTATACACAATCACACACACATACACAATCACACACACACACACGTATACACAATCTCACACACACACACGTATACACAATCACACACACATACACAATCACACACACACACACACACGTATACACAATAGGGTTGGGCGGTATCCAAATTTTGATACCTTTAAACCGTCTCTGTGTTTTCCCGGGGTATACGGTATTACCAAGAAAAAAATAATATTTTGTTTCGGCCTACTGTGTAACGTGTGCCTATGCCTCAAATGTACTATTTAAAAGCAGCATAGCGAATTGTGTGCATTGTGGTATGGATTAAGCAGCAAAGCGAATTTTGTGCATTGATGAATGGATTAAGAGATATTTCAAAGCATCACGCAACTCTTCCTTCATCTTGAAAATAGCATTCAACTGTCGTTTACACATGTCTGCGTTGAAACGCCATTTGCAGCACTATTTCACCTGCTCCATCAAAAAAAGTACACGATGAGCAGGATCATACCCTTTCAAGCATGGGAAATAAAAAAAAGAAAAAGAATCAACCAACACCCAAGTCCGTTTAGACTGCGCGATAAACCATATTCTTCAGCGCAAATGAGGCGAACCTAATTCAAATGCGTGATAGCTGCACAAGGCAAAATCATATGGGCCCACGTCATGCCATGGCGGGGAAATTAATAATCAAATGGCCTTACCTTGCTTAAAACGTTGTCTTGATCACATAACTCCTTACAATTATTCCACTTAAATCCATACGGTTTAACACACCCAACAAAGATAGCAAGCGCATTGCTAATTCCCACCAGAAACCTAACAGTTTACGCTACGATGTTTTCTTCCGTTTCTTCAGTAGATGACATTTCAAACGTTTATTACCCACATCCCAAATGTCATACGCTATATTATTTTACCTTGTTGTTACTCATGTAACCTACTCAAAACACAACTCATTGGAGAGATCTCATGGAAGTGGAGTACCCCAGGCTATGGTGTGCCTTAGGGGACATATTAGATTTTTCGTTTGGTTTGAAACCAAAATACTGCCATACTGCCGATGTTGTATTTTTTTTTTGCCACTAACTCGTTATCTTGACTTGCCATCTTTCAACCGCGGTCTCAGTCTCTTTTTTTTTTTTTTTTTTAGATAGGACAGTATAGAGAGACAGGAAATGAGCGGGGGAGAGAGAGACGGGAATCGGGAAATAACCTCGGATCGGAATCGAACCCGGGTCCCCGGATTTATGGTACGGTGCCTTAGCCATCTGAGCCATGACACCCCCGGTCTCAGTCTCTTGCGAAGCTTTCTGTCAGACTCCAAAATGTCACGCAGGGTTGCCATGGTAACGACATAAACAACCCTGCACGCGATGAAAACTTCTTTAGGAAATTGATAGAATTAGTGAAAATACGATCACACAGTTATTCGGGATGATCTTCAATTTATTATTTTATATTATGACCTCATGTACTCCATATTTATTTAGATATTATATATTTTTTTAAAATGACGGTAATGAGATCGATACCGTTGGTACTTTTGGATACCTCGGGATACCTTCTTACCGTAATACCGCCCAACCCTAATACACAATCACACACACACACACACGTATACACAATCTCACACTCTCGCGCGTATACACAATCTCACACTCTCGCGCGTATACACAATCTCACTCACACACGTATACACAATCTCACTCACACACAATCTCACACATACACAATCTCACACATACACAATCTCACACACACACAGGTATACACAATTACACACACACACACACACACAGGTATACACAATTACACACACAGGTATACACAATTACACACACACAGGTATACACAATTACACACACAGGTATACACAATTACACACACAGGTATACACAATTACACACACACACACACACAGGTATACACACACACACACACACAGGTATACACACACACACACACAC
>NC_083572.1:355000-357500 GCF_027579695.1 Neoarius graeffei | reverse complement strand
TATGTTGCTCTAGAACCTGGATATACCTTTCAGCATTGATGGTGTCTTTCCAGATGTGTAAGCTGCCCATGCCACACGCACTAATGCAACCCCATACCATCAGAGATGCAGGCTTCTGAACTGAGCGCCGATAACAACTCGGGTCGTCCTTCTCCTCTTTAGTCCGAATGACACGGCGTCCCTGATTTCCATAAAGAACTTCAAATTTTGATTCGTCTGACCACAGAACAGTTTTCCACTTTGCCACAGTCCATTTTAAATGAGCCTTGGCCCAGAGAAGACGTCTGCGCTTCTGGATCATGTTTAGATACGGCTTCTTCTTTGAACTATAGAGTTTTAGCTGGCAACGGCGGATGGCACGGTGAATTGTGTTCACAGATAATGTTCTCTGGAAATATTCCTGAGCCCATTTTGTGATTTCCAATACAGAAGCATGCCTGTATGTGATGCAGTGCCGTCTAAGGGCCCGAAGATCACGGGCACCCAGTATGGTTTTCCGGCCTTGACCCTTACGCACAGAGATTCTTCCAGATTCTCTGAATCTTTTGATGATATTATGCACTGTAGATGATGATGTGTTCAAACTCTTTGCAATTTTACACTGTCGAACTCCTTTCTGATATTGCTCCACTATTTGTCGGCGCAGAATTAGGGGGATTGGTGATCCTCTTCCCATCTTTACTTCTGAGAGCCGCTGCCACTCCAAGATGCTCTTTTTATACCCAGTCATGTTAATGACCTATTGCCAATTGACCTAATGAGTTGCAGTTTGGTCCTCCAGCTGTTCCTTTTTTGTACCTTTAACTTTTCCAGCCTCTTATTGCCCCTGTCCCAACTTTTTTGAGATGTGTTGTTGTCATGAAATTTCAAATGAGCCAATATTTGGCATGAAATTTCAAAATGTCTCACTTTTGACCTTTGATATGTTGTCTATGTTCTATTGTGAATACAATATCAGTTTCTGAGATTTGTAAATTATTGCATTCCGTTTTTATTTACAATTTGTACTTTGTCCCAACTTTTTTTGGAATCGGGGTTGTAATATGATACAGTTTGGGTATTTGATATGGCGAAATAGGACACAATGGAAAAATCAAGAACACACCAGAAAGATGAGAATAATGGCGCTGGTAAAAGAACAGCGACTGTACCGGCTGAAGGTCGCGCGGGTCTCTGCTGCGGCGCGCGAGCAACGGGATATCACTACCGCACCGGAAGGAGTGTGAGGCGGGGGCGTAGAGTCTATCAAAAGTTCGATCTAAATTGACCATGGTTGCAAAATATTGGCCAAAAATACACAAACACTACAAAATATGAAAGGAAGATCTCATCTCATTATCTCCATCCACTTTATCCTGTTCTACAGGGTCGCAGACAAGCTGGAGCCTATCCCAGCTGAAAATAAGATGAAAAAGAAATATTCTATTGCCTTATACTGCAAGACTAAAACAAAATAAAACTGTCAAAACTCACCTTTTCAGTGATAACGTCCGAACAGATCACTCGTGTGACAGAAAGACCGCAAATGGAAGTACGATCAACTTCTAACTGTTGGAGTGGAAAATTCCATTCTACACATGCAGATTGTTAATGTGTGTCCTTCCCCGCACACAAATAACACGCTACGGTAAAAAAACAGACCACGACTCATTTTATAGCTCAGAAATTCATACAAGACCAGCTACCATCGTAACATATTACGTAAGAAACATTCTATACCTAACTTTCAGCTTTTGTTTTAAAAAACAAAATTGCAGGTTTACAACTAAATTTGTATATGGCGTAGTGATTTTAAGTTACTCCTTTTGGTGAGGTCGTGACCTCGACCCTGAGGCTTTCCGTTTAGATCAAAACACACAATCGTATTGGTTTTGGGTATACGGAAAATGGAGTTACAACGGTGATCAAATATTTTGCATGATGTTTTATTATGGTTATGATTATTCTGTGAGCGCACCAATCCTTAGGTGCATAAAGTTACAACGTAAAATACAATTAGTGATAACTGTAGACTTCTCAGTGGACTACAACCTTAAGGGAATGCAATGTAGTCAACCGCATATCATGTAGATCAAGCTGCCATTTTTCCACAAATTTGCAGAATTTTTGCCAAATTCTGAATAGAGTATTCACATCAAAGATTTAGTTTTATTTCAAATTAAAACCAACATCACCATTCGAAACCGTATAGTTTACTGACTGAGTATATTTAGTGGGGTGCCCGCACAGTACCCAGTTTCTGAGACAGACCCATATCTGTGACAGTGTCAGTACCGTAACCCCAGTGTGTGATTCAGGATTATAATGACCTTGGTAGCATTGACGAGTTGGTCACAGTGGCTGCAGCGATACAAATTATTTCCCTCAAACACTTCCTCCTCAACAAACATGCTCCACAGTGCCTCCTCCAGGCTGCTCACACCCCGAACACACACTGTCAAGTCCAAAAAGTCCTCCTGAGAGACAGGTGGAGAGTGAAACAGAGAGACAGAGAACGAGG
>NC_083572.1:337500-352500 GCF_027579695.1 Neoarius graeffei | reverse complement strand
TGATGCTGTTAGTGGTGCTCTCTGCTTCCTCTTCTTCAAACAGATCTCCGAACATGGACATGATTATTAATGAAGTGTTTAAACACCGAAGCGAACACTCTGCTATCTCACCTCATTAACACACTCCGACTTCACCGCGTTAATAAACATTATAGTCAACACTTTGTGCCGCTGCCGCTTCTCCTGTAGCTCAAAAACAAACACGCTGTTATTCAAAGAGTTTATTTTTTACTTATCATTATTCATCCCCACTGCGGTAACAGTGAAACAGTCAGTCGGCAGTGTTTATTCCGGAATAAACGCTGAAATGTAAATATGAAGCTGAATCTGTGCTCAAAGGGCAGCCATGTTCTTCTCTGAGAGAAACAACGCCGCAGTGCACCATGGGAAATAGAGTTCAACAACCAAACTACACTTCCGGGTTCTCAGGCGGAAACGTGGGATAACAGCGCCCTCTACCGGAAAACACCTTTAAAATCTAGATTCAATGTCATATGTTCTGACTCCCTGTCAGCATTGAATAGTCTCCTTCACGGCAAGTCTAAGTGTAGGCCTGATTTACTTTGTGAGGTACTTCAATATCTTTTTAGACTACACCAGCAAGACATTTTAGTAAATTTCCTATGGGTTCCATCCCATTCGGGCATTGCAGGAAATGAGGCTGTGGATCAGCTTGCCAAAGAGGCTTTGAAATCTGAAATCCAGTCTAACATCCCACTAAGCAAAGCGGAGGTCAAGGTTATTATATTCAGGAAAATGTTGGGTGCATGGCAGGGGCAGTGGGATGGGGAAAGTAGGGGCAGCTTTCTACAAGCAATTCAAAAACAGGTCCCTTCAAGAAGACTGGGCAGCGGTAGCCGTAGAGAAGAACAAGTAATCACAAGGCTTAGAATAGGTCATAGTAGATTAAATGGCAACCTCCACACAATTGGCAAACATGCCACTGGTCACTGCATCTACTGTCAGGAAAGAGAGACTGTAAATCACGTGTTATTAGAATGCCAAGCTTATAGTGTCCAGAGAGCAATTCTGTTAGAACGAGTTAGAGAGCTAGGGGAGACTAGGCTCACTCTTGATAGGTTACTTGCCTTCTCAGTACCATCTGCTTGGAAGCATGTTTTTGAGTTCCTTAAAAATACAGGCCTTTTAGGTAGGATTTAGTGTATTTATTGGGGTTTTTTTTTTGGTCACTCCTCCATTGAAACTCCAACTAGATAGTGTCGCAGTTCCGCAAAAATACAGTTGGTGGCGGTAATGCACCATAGTGGATGCCAACCGCCATTAAACCTGAAAGAAGAAGAAGAAGAAGAAAACACCTTTATAATCACACACTCGCATTCACCCACACTCACAGAGAGAGAGAGCATCCATCCATCCATCCATCCATCGATCGCTGCTTATCCTGTTCTACAGGGTGGCAGGCGGGCTGGAGCCTCTCCCCGCTGACTGAGAGAGAGAGAGCAGCAGGTCCACATGGGGCCCTGAGTTTGCGCCTGTGCTGACGGAGCTTGAACAGTTCCATGTCTGGCCCTCTAACAGATTTTTCCTTTTCATTTAGAAAGCAGAGAGGAACCCTTGAAGATTTTTTCATAATCAGCAAACTATCATGTTTAACATATTTTAATTAGGCTCTTTTGTGTGTATTTAATAATTATTTTTGTAGATTCGAAGTCAAGCACTGAATTCACTGAAAGAAAGCAACTTTATTCATCACACACTTGTGAAATTTCCTCTCTGCATTTAACCCATCTGAGCAGTGAACACACACAGAGCAGTGGGCAGCCATGCTAACAGCGCCCGGGGAGCAGTTGGGAGTTCAGTACCTCGCTCAAGGGCACCTCAGCCCGAGGCCGTCCCATATTAACCTAATAATATAGGTTAAGCCATCCAAAGGTGGCTACTTTGAAGAATCCATCCATTATCTGTAGCCGCTTACCCTGTGCAGGGTCGTGGGCTGGATCCTATCCCAGCTGACTACGGGTGAAAGGCGGGGTTCACCCTGGACAAGTTGCCAGGTCATCACAGGGCTGACACATAGACACAGACAACCATTCACACTCACATTCACACCTACGCTCAATTTAGAGTCACCAGTTAACCTAACCTGCATGTCTTTGGACTGTGGGGGAAACCGGAGCACCCGGAGGAAACCCACGCGGACACGGGGAGAACATGCAAACTCCACACAGAAAGGCCCTCACCGGCCACTGGGTTTGAACCCAGAACCTTCTTGCTGTGAGGTGACCGTGCTAACCACTACACCACCGTAAACACTGCAGGCTGATATGCCGCTGTAGCGCCCCCTTCTGATCACAATCACCTTAAAACAGTTTATACCATGATTACAGTCCTGTAAAGAAAAAAAGTTTAAATCCCATCATGTCCTGACCTTTACTAATCTCCTCATGACGCGTTATTATATTTCTGATCCAAGAATTAGCCCAACTCCTGTTCAGCTCCACCTCCTTTCCTTAAAAAGCCAAGCCTGAGGAAGACATGAGGAGTTCCAGCAGTGTGTACAGGAAATGAAAGACTGCTTGGGTTCTACTGTAATATTGAGGTAATTCATTAGCACTGCTTTAATGTATTTTTCCATAGTTTTATCTCTCTCTCTCTCTCTCTCTCTCTCTCTCTCTCACACACACACACACACACACACAGAGGATGGTTCAGGTGGATTTATTGATGCATATCTTCACTGCAAAGCAATAAAAACTTTAAAATCCAGACATATTTTGATTGTCTGGATTTTAAAGCTAATTAAACTATAACACATTTTTATAGCAAAACACTGTCATTACCCACAATCCCATAGCCTTGCTCACTACCCACAATCCCTCAGGGGAATCTTAATAAGGCAGCATTAAACTAAACGTACATGTCACACACTGAGAAAAATAAATGTACATCTAAAGAGAGAAACACTGCAGCCCTCTGTCTTCTTCGTTCTGTCCCTCAATCCTCATCTGTCCATCCTCATCCCTCCTGCATCTTTATCACAGATGAGGACCGGAGCTGAAGAATACCTGAGGGGGGGAGGAGCTCTTTCACTTCAGCATCTGTCCATCAGTTCAGTGAAGGAGGAGAGAAGGTCAGCTAGCTCATATAAAGTGCTCAGTGTGTGTGTGTGTGTGTGTGTGTGTGTGTGTGTGTGTGTGTGTGTGTGTATGTGTGTGTGTATGTGTGTATTAGAGGCCGAGTGATTTGCGAACAATCTTCTTAGCAAGTCTGTTGAACTGCTCTCTGTCCTCTCTCCACATCTTAGATGCGTCCACGTTTGCTCCGCTCTCATCATTCGGCTCTTTAGGAAACACACACGCACACACAAAAAAACATCTCAGGTGAAAAGGTGTTGATCTATGCTGGCCAATGAAATGACTGATTTACTGAGAGGAAGTGCAGCAGAGCTGTAACACTTTACACACCGCACACTGTCACAGCGGTGAAAAAAATATCAGTCACTCAAATGAAAACAAGAAAAACAAAACAAAACTGATTCATCCTTAAACCAGGATGAGATTCTGTACATCAGCTGCAGCTGTGTGTGTGTGTGTGTGTGTGTGTGTGTGTGTGTGTGTGTGTGTGTTTACCTGCAAGCATGCTGATGACACTCAGTAGGATTTTCTCCACACTCTGTACAGGACTCCATCTCTCTGCACTGCTCTCATACCCCATCGGGTCATCACCAGGGGCATGAAGGATCGAGATACACACACGGCCATCTGGGTAAACTGTATGCACGTGCACACACACACACACACACACACACACACTGTTTTCTATACTGATTTAGTCATCTCAGTGTAGTAGACAGACAGACAGACAGACAGACAGACAGAGAGGCAGACAGGTGACTAACTGTTGGGGTGAAACATGTCGCAGGTGAACTTCATCTTTGGAGGACTGAGTGGATAATCAGAGGGGAAACTGAGAAGAGCAGGAAACACACCACCTTCAAAACACGTGTCCTCTGGTCCCCTACACACACACACACAAATAAATGTCCTCTGAGAGTATATTAACATGTATAGTACTGAGTTAAGGTAATGTGTGGCTGTACTCACATGATCAAAGCTTCCCACTCAAAGAAGTTCTCTTCATTTACAGGACCTGTCTCATACACACAGACACACACACACACACCCTGGACAACAACGAAGGACCAACTAACCGACTGTCATTGAAACAATGCAGACAGATACACGAGATAGGATTCGCAGGTCATTTCCACCTAAAAATGAAACCAATGGAAGACTGATGTAATAAACGCGTGTGAGTGTCTTTCTGCAGCGGAAATGAGAAATGAACTCCAATCACAAGTCCTCACTGGAGACACATTAATGTGTGAACAGGGGCAATGTTACTATACTAGGTGGGTCTCAAATCACACCCAGAGTGCACACTATAGTGCACTATCAGTGACCTTGTGCACTCTGAAGTGTGTGAATAGCGACAGAGCCAGTGGACAGGTGTGTGTCAGGGCGTACTCACACTAGGACTAATTGGCTTGTACCACTCCAGAGAACGACTGTCCCCCATCCCTACTACCCCACTGGCCTGTACTCACAATGCGCTTTATGTTTCAGTCCCAAATATGCTACATCATCACAATGCAGCTTTACTATAATTATAGTTCTCCGTGGATCGCCACCTTGTTGTGGTGGAGAACCTTGTGTGTTCCAATGAACCCAAGAGCGATGCCGTCTGGAGCTTTAGCTCCTGGTAGGGTCACCCATGGCGGCAAGGTCGAAGGGGGAGGTTCCAGACAAAGTGCGATCTGAAGACCTCAACGGCGGAAGTGGTGGAGGAGGACACTGTAAGTCACAACGGCACTGAAGGCGGATGAAGGCTGCAACAGAGCGGGGTCTCCAGTCGTCATGGACTCCATGCCATTGGATTCAGGTGCCCCTCTGCCAAGGACCGTGTGGTGGCTGAAGGCACATCAGTCTCCCCACGTTAAATAGACGTCACGCGCAGGCATCCTCCTGAAGGAACCTATCCATTCTACATCCTGGACAAAGTCCTGTGGCAATCAGGAAGTGGTGACAGGGGCAGGACCGTGAAGTCTGGGAGTTCCTAGCCATAACCTGGCACACAGGCGGTGGATGTTAGACTCAGTCGCTAAGTTCTTGGACTGAGGAAGAAAGAGCTTCTCGGCAACTGCACCCATGACTGAGCAGTCCTATTTAGGATCCACTCTGCTCACCCCACTTGGGGAGGGGGTTAGAAAAGGTACCCTAAACATAGCCTGCCTCAAAAACTCCTGTCTGGAATACCGCATCCAGAGGGATCACCATCATGTGGTCGGAAACAGAAACAGCTACTTATCGGAACCTGGAATGTGCGGACCCTCATAGACAATCAAGCCAGTGATCGACCTGAAAGGTGAACTGCCATTATCTGCAGGGAGCTAAGGAAGCTCCACATTGACATAGCAGTGCTCTCTGAGACCCGACTGGCTGATGAAGGGCAGCTAAAGGAGGAAAAAGGTGGCTACACTTTCTTCTGGAAAGAAAAGCCTGCAAATGAGCCACGAATCCATGATGTGGGTTTTGCAATTAAGAACAGCCTCGTCAACTACCTCTATGAACTCCCTGTGGGCATCAATGAGCACCTGATGACCAGACGCCTGATGCTTGCCAGCAGTCAGATGGCCACCGTTATTAGTGCCTACGCTCCAACACTTGATGCACAGGATGAAGTAAAGGAGGCCTTCTATGCTGACCTGGACAAAATTCTATCTGAAGTCCCCAAGGAGGACAAGTTAATCCTGCTTGGAGATTTCAGCGCCAGAGTGGGACGAAACCACCACCTATGGAGGGGCACGCTGTGGAGAGAAGGGGTTGGAAACTCAAACTCCAATGGCATACTACTGCTAACTAGGTGTTCAGAGCACAACCTGGTTATTACTAACACAATCTTCTGCCAGAAAGCCAAGTTCAAAACATCTTGGATGCACTCTAGCTCCAAACTATGGCATCTCATTGACTATGACATTGTCTGCTCCAAAGACCACCATGATATCTTTAACACCAGAGCAATGACCAGTGCAGACGATTGCTGGACTGACCACCGCCTTATTTGCTCCATCATGTCTATCCGCTTAATGCAGAAAAGAAGGATGCAGAAAAGACAGAGCCAACCAAAGTTTAACATCGAGCTGTTGGGTGACACCATCTACCAACAACAGCTATGGGATGCTCTTAGCGCAGCCTTGCTCAAACAGTATCCAGATGATATTGAAAAACACTGGGACGTACTTTCTTCTACCATCATGAAGTCCTGCAAAAGCATCCTCGGTCACAAAAAGCGGAGACATCAAGACTGGTACGATGAGAATGATGCCGAGATTCAACAGCTCATTGACATCAAGCGGCAGACTTTCATCACCTGGCAAAATAACATCAACTGTAAGGTTAAAAGAGCAGCCCATGCCAAAGTGAAGGCAGCCGTCCAAGTGCAAGTTAGGAAACTTAAGAATCTGTGGTGGACAAAGAAGGCTCTGGAGATCCAGCAGCTTGCTGATTCTGCAGACATGAGAGGATTCTTCGATGCCACAAGAGCGGTATATGGCCCCAGCTACAGTTGCCTAACCCCCCTTCGCTCTAAAGATGGGCTCATGCTGCTGAAGGATAAGGTGGCAATTGCCAACAGATGGAAAGAGCACTATAAGGATCTGTTGAACAGGGACACCATTCCTGAGATGGAGGCTCTTGAACAACTCCCTCAACAGCCCATAATTGAAAGCATGGGAGAGCCACCCAGCCTGAATGAGGTGCAGGATGCCATTGGGAAGATGAGAAACAACAAGGCTGCTGGACCTGATGGTATCCCAGCAGAAGTCCTGAAGAAAGGTGGACCCGATCTTCTTGAGCACATCCATGCCCTGCTTCTCAAAATACGGGAAGAAGAGAAAATCCCTGCATGGCTTAGGGATGCCTTAATTGTCTCCATCTTTGAGAAGGGAGATAAAACAGATTGCGGGAATTACCATGGCATTTCTCTCCTGTCCACCATAGGGAAAGCCCTAGCTTGGGTTTTAGCCAATAGACTCACTCCCCTGTCAGAAAGCATTCTTCCTGAGTCTCAGAGTGGATTTCGCCCACATAGAGGCACCACAGACATGATTTTCATTGCACGTCAACTGCAAGAAAAATGCAGGGAACAAAACCAGCCACTATACATGGCCTTCATAGACCTCACCAAAGCCTTTGACTCGGTGAACCGGCAGGCCCTCTGGCTGGTTCTAGCAAAGATTGGCTGTCCAGAAAAATACATCCGGATATTGAGGCTGCTGCATGATAATATGTCAGCCATGGTACTCAGTGGCAGTGGAGACGAAACCGAACCCTTCAGGGTTGACACGGGAGTCAAACAGGGATGTGTCATCGCTCCGACACCATCATTGTTGCTGCTATCCTCCATCTCATAAGTAAGAATCTGCCCCAGGGAGTCAAAATCATGTACAGAACTGACGGTCAACTTTCAACATCAACCGATTCAAGGCTAAAGGTCAAACCACCACCGTGTCCATCATGGAGCTGCGGTATGTGGATGACAATGCCCTTGTAGCCCTCTCAGAAGAGAACCTACAGGGTACTCTGTCTGCTTTTGTGAAAGCATACAAACAGCTTGGTCTAGCCATTAACATACGAAAGACCCAAATCCTCCATCAACCACCACCAAATAGAAGTATGCCTGTCCTGCTCCCAAACATATCCATTGACAACATCAGACTGGAAAATGTGGGCCACTTCCCATATCTCGGCAGCCTCCTATCATCAAAAGCTGTCACTGATGATGAAATAGATCACCGCCTCAGCTATGCCAGTGGGGCTTTCTCAAGGCTAAGGAAAAGAGTCTTTGAGAACCGAGACCTCCAAAGCAAAGACCAAAATTTTGGTCTATAAAGCAGTGGTGCTCCCCACTCTTCTGTATGGGTCAAAAGCCTGGACCACATACAGTAGGCACTTAAAAGCACTAGAGGCATATCATCAAAGATGCCTCTGTAAAATAATGAGGATTAGCTGGGAGGATCGACGTACTAACACCAGCATCCTGGAGGCGGATATTTCCACCATCACTGCCACCATTGCCCAAAACCAACTCAGGTGGACTGGCCATGTTATTTGCATGCCTGACTCTCGCCTCCTAAAACAAGTCCTTTATTCCCAGCTAGCTGAAGGGAAACAGGCCCTAGGAGGCCAAAAGAAGAGATTTAAGGATAATATCAAAACAAACTTAAAGAAGTGCCATACAGAACTTAAAGCTTGGGAAGACATGGCAAAAGACAGGGAGGGCTGGAGAAACCTTGTCCATGAGGGTGCTGCACTGTATAACGATGACCTCCATCAGGCTGCACAAGACAAGCACAGACTCAGAAAGGAGAGAGCAACGTCCAAACAGGCCAAACCCAAATCCACCACCACTACATTCCCTTGTCCACACTGCACAAGAAAAATTGGGTCCAGAATCGGCCTCTACGCCCACCTGAAGACCCACAAGGACCGGGAAGGAGGACAGTCATACTTGACTACGAGTGACCGCCGATGATGACTATAATTATAACTATATAATATATATAACTATATATAATAACTATATAATAACTATAATGCCGCTTTTCCACTACAAACGCGGCTGAGCCGTGCCGTGCCGAGTCGAGCTGAGTCGAGCTGAGCGGGGCTGTTGGAGTTGCATTTCGACTACAACCGCGCTGAACCGTGCTGGCTGGAAGTGGGTGGACACATTGGGTGGAGTTAGCGAAAGTGGGTGGACGTCACGTGATGTCGTTAAGCAGCGCAAACAGTGACATCAGTGACAGTGGCGGAACAAGTCAGAGCCGGGCCGGGGGCGGGGCAAATGACCGGGCACTTTATTAAAGCTTATCATAACATCATTTTAGGCTACAAAATGTCCGCAACTGCGGTGTTTACCAATTTCAACACTACCGGGTGCAACTATGTTATTTAGTACATCAAGTCCTTCAAACGAACATGTAACTCAGAAACAAAAAACATTAGGATACTGTACATGGCTCATAATAAAACATCAATAGCCTATACTGCGCACATTATTTGAAGGGCATACGAATGAGCACTCAGAGGCTGCAACGGTGACAGGAAGAGTCAGAAATAAAAGGAGGGCGGTGCAAACCTCACTGAATGCACTGTGTTTACCAGTTTCAACACTACAGGGTGCAACTATGTTATTTTGTACATTAAGTCCTTCAAACGAACATGTAACTCAAACAAAAAAACATTAGGCGACATACTGTACATGGCTCATAATAAAACATCAATAGCCTACTGCGCGCATTATTTGAAGGGCATACAACGAGCCTTGCGCTCCGCGAACTCGTCCACGATGCTCTGTATGTCACTGATTCAGTGATCTTTTAAGCGGTAGTCTCATGACCCGAATAGTAAACAATAAACATGGAGGACATGGAGTCGTTAGTGTTGCTGGTCTTGGTGCTGTGGCTTGTTGTCACCGACAACGCCAACAGATACTGGCAAGAGCGTATAGATGAGGCGAGGCGCATAAGGCTTCAGAAATTCTCGTAATTCGTAATTATTATTCTTCCGGGTTTACGGTGTTTACAGATCCCAGCGCGCTCGCGGGGCGTGTGTGGGCATGTGAGGACACTCCTCCTCACCAATCAGTGCACAGGGGAGTGTCTGCTCACGCCCCCAACCTCACTCGGCACGGCTTGGCTCGCTTCAGCCCCACTCCAAAACGGTGCGAGTTTTAGGGGCTAAGCAGGGCTGAAGCGAGCTGAGTCGTGCCGGTTTTTGGTAGTCGAAACGCGAGCCGTGTCGGGCTGAAGTGAGCTGAAGCGAGCTGAAGTGAGCTGAAAAAGGGTAGTGGAAAAGGGCCATATTTCACAGTCATCAGTAAGATGAGAACCAGACCATTATTAACCTGAATATTCTCCAATGAATTGAAAAGTACACACTATAGCACTCGAGTTCCATGTGGTTAGTGATCACACTGTGCACAAGCCCAGCTGAACCACACACGAGCACACCTCTTCCTACTGGTCCAAATGAACCGCACCCAGGTGCGATCACACTCATCAAACAAGACAGACTTTGGGGGTCAAACGTGCTCAGGTGAGCTCGGGATCGCTGAGTGTGAGTACACCTTAAAGTTCAGCAGCAGTGTTTTACCTGCAACGATGCCTTCTGGAGGATTCAGAGTGAGTTCTGAGGATGAGACAGGACACACACACACACACACACACACATTGGAACAGGAACAGCTGGGGCGGAGCTTGTCATATTAAACATCTCTGACTGGTCAGTTTTGAGCTCCATAAACCTTGTTAACCTTAACATTAATAACATCAGCTGTAGTGATGAAACACTTCATAGCAGCAAATTATCTGTTTATCATCATTATTATTCACATTACACTCATCGAAATAAACTAAACCTGAAGTGACATTTAACTCCTTTAAAGTTTAACAGTCAGTCTCTCTCTCTCTCTCTCACACACACACACACACACACACACACACCTCTCTCTCTCTCTCACACACACACACCTCTCTCACACACACACAAACACACCTCTCTCTCTCTCTCTCACACACACACACACACCTCTCTCACACACACACACAAACACACCTCTCTCTCTCTTTCTCTCTCTCTCTCACACACTCACACACACACAAACACACCTCTCTCTCTCTCTCTCTCTCTCTCTCACACACACACACACCTCTCTCTCTCTCTCTCTCTCACACACACACACACACCTCTCTCACACACACACAAACACACCTCTCTCTCTCTCTCTCTCTCACACACACACACACACACACCTCTCTCACACACACACAAACACACCTCTCTCTCTCTCTCTCTCACACACTCACACACACACAAACACACCTCTCTCTCTCTCTCTCTCTCTCTCACACACACACACACTACACTGTAACAGAGGGATTAGCCCAGCCAGCGGCCCGTCTTTAATGAAAATATAAAACATTAATTACGTTTATATTCCGCCATCAGTCTCTTTAACGCGGTTCCTGCCATCGTGACTTCATAAACATCCGCCTGCGCCTCAGCTACGGAACAGTACCGGAAGTACCAATGTGATGTCACCATTCTGCTTCCGGGACAGGAACTCAGATAGATATTGTCAGTATATATATATATATATATATATATATATATATATATATATATATATTTATTTATTTATTTTTTAAATTTTATTTATTTAAAAATTTATTTACCTTTTTGTGTGTGTGTGTGTGTGTGTGTGTGTGTGTGTGTGTGTTGCCAAATTGAAATGTACCGATCCTCTGATACCGAATAAATTATATAATAATATAAATGTTTATAAACAGTGTATAAATAGTTTATGTTGATAATAATGTTGATGTCTTTCGTTGACATCGCCTCCACAGTAGCTTTGGACTAGGCTTTATCAGAACAGAGGTAAATCAATAATTTTATCAAATCAGAATGGATCAGTGAGAGAATTTTATACAATTACGAGGAAAACTTTCCTCGTCCTTTCTAGATACCAGTAACATTTATAAAGCCAAAAAACTGGAACACACTGGGATTAAAAGCTAATAATAGGGATTTATGAGGAATTATAAACGGAAATCTGGCAACCCGAGTAAACACCATAATGGCGTCCATCACAGACCTGAAGAGCGGTGAGTTTAAACTTTCTTCTTCTAGTATTATCACTTTATTAACTTCGTCTTACGGTTTAATTACAAATTAATTATTTACTGAATAAAACACCTGCACTAACAGATTTCCCCAAATCATATTTTAAACCTGAAACTGTCACTGGTAATGTGGCTAACTCCGACTGCTAATGTTTTAGAAACAAACTGAATTACCTCAGCTGTTAGCAACCGTTAGCCTGAGAGAGGTGACTAATTTAAACTAATCTAATCTAAACTAACTGTCATTGTTGACAGATTATAATTCTGACAGATAAAGAACGTATTAATAAGAGCTTTAGCCAAAACGGTTTAATTAAATCTACATCAGACACCTAAAGCGAAAAGGGTCACATCACTGCTGCTATATTACACATTTACAGATAGATAATATCACAGATTATTTATTTATAAAACAGTAGGTGTATTTGTGTTTATTATAAGGATTTCATGCTGTTAAGAAAGCAAGACTGTAAAATTTTTAATTACACAAATGTAATGTTCTTTTGAAAATGAAGGATTCTCCAAACACTGAAAATAAAATGGGAGTAATGAAACATTCAAACATCTGAATGATCTCTGAAACATACAAAAAATTGTGCACTAAACACACTGACTATACACTCACCAGCCACTTTATTAGGAACACCCCTACATCCACCTGCTGTGTGTTTCCTGCAGTTCTGTAATCAGCCGATCGCTCGACGCATCAAACCCCACAGATACAAATCAGGAGCTTCAGTTAATGTTCACAATGTTCAAACATCAGAACGGGAAAAACTGCGATCTCACAGTGTGACTTTCTCTCACTGTGGTATGGGTGTTGGTTTGATCCAGATGGACTGGTTTGAGTATTTCAGAAGCTGCTGATCTCCTGGGGTTTTCACACACAACAGTCTCTAGAGCAGTGGTTCTCAAACTTTTTATACTCTGTACCACCTGAGAAAATACTGAGCTCTCTGAGTACCACCATGATGACCAACATTATAATATAGCAGCATAGGCCTTCCCTATTAGCTTCAGCCACACAGGAGAGATGTTTATTCCTTATTATGGTTATTTATTGATAGCTGTTAACACCGAATCAGACATTTACAACTCTGTCCAACAATTCTCACATACTCCTACATACACAGCGCAATACACACTCAAATTGCAACTGAATGAAAATGGCACAGAGCCATACAGTACATATTCGACCTCTACAAAATTATGCTCCTAATCTGGCCCACAAATAACACAAACATCAAGTCTTTTTTTCTCAGCAGAAGATATGTGAAACATTAAACATCTCAGCACAAAAAAAAGGAAAAAAAAGAATCCTAAAGACTTGCATTGCCACAAAAATGTAAAAGCCAGACATAATTTTTCACATTCTCACACGTAGCTACACATTTCTTTTTAAACGTTGTATTTATTATGCACTGTATGTTTCAGGGGTTTTTTTTTTTAGCTGAAAATGTTAATGCGAAAATATGACTTTCCCCCGCGTACCACCAGAGAGCGCTCGCGTACCACCGGTGGTACGCGTACCACAGTTTGAGAACCACTGCTCTAGAGTTTACACAGAATGGTGCAGAAAACAAAAAACACTGAGTGAGTGAGCGACAGTTCTGTGGGTGGAAACAAACGCCTTGTTGATAAGAGAGGGTCAGAGGGAAATGGACAGATTGGGTCGAGCTTTTTTTGCCAGGAAGGATATAGTAACTCATATAATCACTCTTTACAACCGTGGTGAGCAGAAAAGCATCTCAGCATGAAACAGCAGAAGAACACATTGGGTTCCACTCCTGCAGCCAAGAACAGGGATCTTTTCGAATCAGCAACAAGTTCCTATTAAAGTGGCCGGTGAGTGTAAAAGTCGTGTGTGTTTTGATGGTGTAGAAGTGTTTATTATCCAGCAGGTGGCAGTACAGAGCTGTGTGTCTCATCGCCTCACACGATGTGTTACTCTGTGACTTGCTTCTGCACATCACTAATATTAAATTACACTGTGTGTGTGTTACAGCCCTGAAGGAGACATTGGAGGCGCGAGGTGTGCTCACACAGCTCAGAGCAAGGATGAGGGCGGAGGTGTTCAGGGTGTTAGATGATCCAAGTGAGCCACGCCCATCACTGAGCCGAGAGATGCTACTGATTAATGAGCTGATCCGCGAGTACCTCAAGTTCCACAAGTACCATCACACAGAGTCTGTGTTCATTGCAGGTATAAACATACCCTTCACTGCAGCAGTGAGACAGGGCAGCAGTGAGACAGGGCAGCAGTGATTGGTTGATCATGAGTTCGAATCCTGATGATGTCCCAGCTGTGTGTGACGGGAGTACACGTGCTCGTAACTGTCGTGCTCTGTGGGCGGGCAGGGCATCACTAATATTGCATAACTGTCTGTGAGAACATGTAGAGTTGAGGCCAGAAGTTTACAGACTCTCATCATGGACATGACGGTGATATTAATGTTGAACTTTCAGTGATTCTCTGAACTCTTCTTTTTCTATGGCAGAATGATTAAAACAGTTTTAATAGAAAAACAACAACTTGGTACACAAATTTTAATTTATTTTCGGTTTTCTGAAATCAACACAGGGCCAGGTGTGTATGTAAACTTCTGACCCAGGCTGTTTATGGAAGAGGGCAGATAGCGTCTCATCTCATCTCATCTCATCTCATTATCTCATCATCTCATATCATCATCTCATCTCTAGCCGCTTTATCCTTCTACAGGGTCGCAGGCAAGCTGGAGCCTATCCCAGCTGACTACGGGCGAAAGGCGGGGTACACCCTGGACAAGTCGCCAGGTCATCACAGGGCTGGGCAGATAGCGTTTTCCTCTGAATGTGTGAATCTGCCCTTTGGCCCCCAGAAGTCTTCAAGATGAAATAGAACATCATTATCATTGAGTGTTCATTCAACAGTCTATCTATCTGTCTGTCTGTCTGTCTCGTCTCGTCTCGTCTTCTGCTTATCCGGGACCGGGTCGCGGAGGCAGCAGTCTAAGCATGGAAGCCCAAACTTCCCTTTCCCCAGACACCTCGGCCAGCTCCTCGGGAAGAACACCGAGGCGTTCCCAGGCCAGCCGAGGGACATAGTCCCTCCAGCGTGTCCTGGGTCTTCCCCGGGGCCTCCTCCCGGGGGGACATGCCTGGAACACCTCCCCAGGGAGGCGTCCAGGAGGCATCCGAAAAAGATGCCCGAGCCACCTCAGCTGGTTCCTCTCGATGTGGAGGAGCAGCGGCTCTACTCCGAGCTCCTCCCGAGTGACTGTGCTTCTCACCCTATCTCTAAGGGAGCGCCCAGCCAC